>NC_068276.1:18684014-18981514 GCF_025860055.1 Xyrauchen texanus
TTGCAGTTGTTGCGGAGTGACAGGCCGACTTATCTCCGCAATACTCTCCAGGCCATAGCAGAGCAGTTTGTGTTCCATTACCGTCCCCTTGATGGTCTTCACTCTTAGTCGCAGGGAGTACCTCTTGGCTATAACTGTCGTTCTCATCCCTCCTATTCCGTGGACAATTAACTTGATGCGCTCACCAATCAGTCCAAGGCGCTGGGCAGCGTTGTTTGTTATATAGTTGGTGTCAGAGGCAAGGTCAATAAGAGTGCCTATCAACTGGCCTGAGTTAGTTGTCACTTCCAGTAACATCAATATAACTGGGTACTCTTTCAGTCCACCACCAGCAGTGCAGATCGAAGTTGAGGCTTTGTTGGAAAATGCCTTCCTGAATTCTGCTCTTAATTCCGGAGTGACTTTCACGAGGAGCTCTTCTTGCTTGCTGGTCAGCCCGAGGCCCTTTCTCTCCATCCTTTTGGTTCCTTGCACCTTGCTGCCAACGTCTTTCTCTTGAGCAATGGACTTGGGACAGAGCAGATAGTGGTGAGGCTCTTCTTTGCGACAGTCCATTTTACTGCAGAGGAACTTCGGGTTGCAATGGCCATCCTTTAGGTGGAAGCACAGGCACCGATTGCATATCCCATGGGTCTTTTCTCCTCTGGAGATCCAACTCCCTGAAGGCTTTGCAGGCAAACAGCCTGCCAGCGTGTCTCATCAGCACAGGCAGTGCACGAGGTTAAGCGTGGGTTCGACTGAGGCTCTCTTCGGCCTGAGGTAGCTTTGGAGTACGCTTTCTTGACTCCTTCTGGCTTGTCCGCCGAGCCTTTCACTGAGGAGCTTCCCTCTCTAAGTCCCACCTCCAGCTGATCTAGCTCCTCCAGGATCAACTCCTGCCTCTTCAGGAAGCGCAGTAAGCAGTCGAAGTGGTTATGTGGAGCAAACCCATTCACAGGCTCAGTCTTGTGGGCAATCCATTTCACCTTCAGAGCACTTGGTAGCTTGCATTCAAGGGACTGCGCTACCCAACGGTTCTTTATTACCTCCTCTTCTCCCAGGATCACAAGATTACTTAGGGCCTGCTCTACTGCTTGAATCAGCTCAATTGCTTTCCTAGGGTTATCTCCCTTTACAGAAGGTAGGCCCTGAACCTCCTCAGATATCTTCAGGATGATTTTCGCCTTGTTCCCGAAGTGGTTGTCGAGGCGCCTGAACATTTCATCCGCCGATGCAAAGCTAGACAAAACCAAGTCTTTCTTCACCCTGTCGCCGAAACTTGCTAGGAGGTGGAACCTTGTAACACCAGCCGTCCTCAGTGGGTTTCCCAGCTGTTCCAACTCTTCCCACTCAGCCTTCCACCGATAGTAGTCGGTGTAGTCTTCCACCGATAGTAGTATGTCTCCCGAGAACTTGGGCAGGCGTATTCTTTCAAGACTGATCTGTGGTCTGAAGCCGTGTGCCCCGGGATGCAGGCCAGGGATGCTTTGTGGTGGTGCATATGGAAACGCACCAGCTCCAGTACTGAATACAGGTGTTACACTGGGGATTTGGGGCTGCGTGCTAGCTCTAGTGGGTCCCTCACCGGACTCGCTATGCTGTTCATCAGAACCTGCTTCTTCATTCTCATCTCTCCATCGACCTCTTCTACCTGCTTCAACTTTTGCCAGCTCCGTACCCAGTCATGCAATCTGTTGACCAGCTTGTATAACTGCTGCTTATACACTGTTGTCTTGGCTCCAGGGACAAGACTTTCCCATTCAACCACCTTCTCCTCAAGCATTTTAATTCTCTCCACCAGGCCCTCTCTCAGGACTTGAAAGTCGTCATCCAACAACTCCTTCTCATCTGTGTCCTCCACTTCAGTACATTTTTCCTCTGCACCATCGGCGTACAATTTAAGGTCGACATAGGTGAAATTAGACCATAACGCCTCCTTAGCGAGCCGGAGCGTTTCTGTATAGGTGGCAAGACACGTCGCTATCTTCTCCACATGAGCCACTTCTTTTTCTGTTTTTTCCTCGTCGCTATCCACTTCTCCTAGAGCATCAACATATTCGAGTTCAGTGTTGTGCAGCTTTCCAAAGTCCACACCAAGTGCTCTGATCTCGTCAATAAGCACCCTTTTTTCTAGGAGGTCTATAGTGAGGGACAGCTTTTTGGCTCTCTTGCTGAAAGAGCACTGTGCTGTTGAGTGCTTTCCTTTTAAGGCCACTAATTCTGCCGAATCCAACTTCCTTTTCTGCACTGACCAAAGCACTGTAAAACAGAGGGGTCTATTCGGCCTGTTCCTCTTCCCTTGGTGCTCCTTCACTGGTCAATGCTGATAGGCCAGTGGCAAATTTGGCTTAACGCTCTCGGGCACTTGGTTTATTACTGTTCCGTGTTCTCCCACGGAACTTTTCCTGGGATGGCTCCCAGGATTGTCTGACTATCGACAAAATGGATCCACCGATCAACCTTGATGTAGCAGTGCTTCTCGAAGTATGTCTTCAGGCGGGATGCAAAGACAGGCCCACACAGCTCTGCTTTAATGACATCACCTTTCTGGTCTAGAGGGGTGAGCTTGGCCTTCGATTCAACCAGCTTCACTACGACTCCATCTTTTGTCTCCCACCGTAGGTAAAGAACGGCTCCGTAGGAAGCTTCACTACCATCGGAAAACGTGATTCCCATTGGGCAACCTATGGCTCCAAGGGGTGTGAGACTCCCTGGCCAGTAGGGTTGCTAGCCACGACTGGCATGGGATTAGCGGTACAACCACTCTATCCTCATTCCAGCGTTGGTTCACTTTTGTTTGTTTATTTTTCTCACCAATAAATAACCAGAGTAATATCCACACCGGATTGAAGTCATTATAGATTCAATGAATCGCGCTTCCTTTTCACACGGTGAACTCCGGTCACATGTTCCACAGCACACTCATCTCTTAAAGAGGCACTACACCATTAGGCTACTAACCTCAAACATTCCTTATAACAGTTGTAACTTTAGTTTAATATACACATTTGAATTAAACATAAATAAATAATAATAAAAAATAACAAAACTCCACAGAAACACACACACACACACACACACACACACACACACACACACACAGAAGCCTGTATCTCTATGCTCATTATGATTGTGTACATAAATAGACGCACAGATGCTAAAGGTGATTAAAAGGTTAGTTCACCTTAAATATTTTCATCATTTACTCACCTTCATGTTGTTCTAAATCCATATGATTTTCTTTCTTCCATGGGATACAAAAGAGAATTTATTGAAGAATATATACGGCCCGGCACTCCTCCTCGTCACATAAAAGATTAAATATTACGCCCATTGTCCTGCCCTCTCAGTCCTTTAGTGACATGAACTCTGGGTCTCCTGGTGTCCTGTACTCTGCTTCACCAGCCGCACTGACCTAACCCTAACCCTAACCCCACTGACTTCTGAGTCACCTAGTGCCTTAGCCTTTAAATCCCTTAGTGCCTTAAGGTGCGTACACACTGCCAGCGACTTTGTTGCTTCAGGTCGCCAGTGGCTGGCGGTGAAGTCGCTAGTGGGTGTTCCCACTACTGGTTGCCTAGTAACGTTTATAAATGACATTCACGGATGTCATTCCATTGCTGTTGACAGCGAATCTCTTTTCTTGCCACTAAAAACAAACATTTTGGAGGGAAAAGACTAAATATAAATGGAATAGTACATAAAATGCTTTATATCAAAGATGAATGAGAAACAAGGCGTGTTGTTTGCCATAGCGGCTGTTTATCTGCGGCGAAAATGCAAATGCCGGTCTGTCTGGGTCCATAAAATCCCCGCGATCTCAGATACACCTTTCCACGCAGTATTTTTCTTAAAAATGTCCTTGTACGTGGGAAGAGACATATCATAAAGCACCGGAAAATTTCTAACAGCAAGAATTAGCCTTTCATCCATCTTTCCGTTACTGCAGGAGCTGAGAGAGAGAGAGAGAGAGAGAGAGAGAGAGAGAGAGAGAGAGAGAAGGATCACGTGAGCCCTCCCGTCTTCTCTCCTATTGGCTGTCGCTCTTCATTTGAATAAAGTTGAACTTGTCTCAACTTTGTCGCGTCACTGGAAACGCCCACATATAGTCGCCAACGGTCGCGACAGCTCATGTCGCCAGAAGTCGCTGTGCTCTCATTGAAAATGAATGGTATGGAGTCGCTGTCGCACGCGATGTCGCTGGCAGTGTGTACGCACCTTTAACCTCTGTGTCTCCAGCTTCCCTGACCTCTGAGTCCCCTAGTGCCTTAACCTCTGTGTCCAAAGCTGCATTGACCACTGAGCCCACTGTGTCCCCAGCTGCATTTACCCCCAAGTTCTCTGTTTCTCCCACTGCCCTAGCCACTGCACTCTCTGTGTCTGCAGCTGCCTTGGCCTTTTTATCCCTAGCTGACTTGACCATTGAGCCCTCAGCATCTCCAGCTGACTTGATCACTGAGGCCTCAGCTTCCCAGCTGACTTGACCACTGAGCCCTCATTGTCCCCAACTGACTTGACCACTGAGCCCTCAGTGTCTCCAGCTGTCTTGACCTCTGTGTCCTCAGTAGCTCTGCCCTACGAGTCCCTATTGGCTTCCCCCACCAAGTCCACAGTTGCTCCACCCTGGCCATTCATCTGGTCTTCCTTGGTCCCCTGGCTGACCGCCTGGTCCGCCCCGGTCGTCTGCCTGGTCCACCCTGGTTCCCTAGCCATCCGCCTTGGTCACCTGCCTGCTCCGCCCTGGTCTCCTGGTCATCTGCTGGATTTTCTGTTGCCTCAAGCTGATCTGCTGGCTCCACCCTGGTCTCTTGGTCACCTGTCGGCTCCGCCCTGGTCTCCTGACTGTCTGCAGACTCTGCCCTGGTCCCCTGATCACCTGCCTGGTCTGCTGGTTACCTGCCTGGACCTCTGTGGTCACCTGATCACTCTCCGGCACTGCCTTATAACCTATGGTCTCAACTCCCTCCTGACCCCCATCCCCCTCCCCGCCCCTGTGCTTTCCAGCCCTACTGCCCACAGAACCCTTTCCTGACCTACCCTAGTTTGTTTCTTTTTTGTCCAATGGGACTTTCCCCTAGCGATCAACAGAGGTTGCTAGGTGCTAGGTTTTGCATGGACTTTAATTTTGAAGTCATGTTTTGGTTTCTTGTCATGTCTTAGTTCTTTGTTCCCCTCTGATTGTTCCCCAGCTGTGTCTTGTTAACCTTGTTTGTTCCAGTGTATATATATCCCTCATGTGCCCTCTGTCTTTGTCGTTTCTTGTTCCTTCCCAGGATGTAGTGTTTGTTTTCTGTTTTCTAATGTTTCCAGTGTTTGTTTTGCATTTGTATATATTTCTATTAAAGCTATATTTAGATCCTCTTTCACCATGTCTCTTAGAATCATTAGCCTACACATACACTTCACATCTACTGGTCAATTTTGGATTTGAACAATTCATTTATTGAAACAAAAAAATGAAACCCAAAATATTTCTAAATTCAATTACACTTCAAGTCAAGTCATTTTTATTTGTATTGTGCCTTTCACAACACACAGTATCAAAGCAGCTTTATAGAAAATCGTGCATTAACAGAAAATGAAACTGTAATATCTATAATGTCTTAGAGTCATCATTGTGTAGTTTGATAAAACACGATTGTGAATTGTTTAAAAATAAGTAATTCAATAATTGTATTTAGAGACCCAATCAAAATTATAATCAAAATAACAAATGGCAAAAAATAGATACCATATTGAAACATTTTACCCTCTTTAACTTCTTTCACAGGCACCTTTTTTCAGTGAGTTAAAAATCACTCTACGACAACAGGTGGAAAAATACCAATAGCAATTAGATCATAATTGTGCAATTGTAAATATAAACAGAATAATAATAACAAAAAATAAACCATGATCCCTAGATCTCATAAATTATTGTTTCATACAATGGCTAAAACTCTGATTGTCTGGGATATAGTTTGATGTTCCACCATATTTTCAGAGTTTGAACATGACCTTTAATACCACCTACTGGTGGAATATCCAAACTGCAAATGCAGGAACTGATTTTAGACTTTGCGCTGAAAACGTACACCCACAATAGCGCAAACAATCCCACCCATATCCACTTATGCTTTGTGCTGGCATGAAAATTGCACTGGATAAGATGTAGTGCACAATACAATATTATGCTGTTAAATCTCAATATAACTTTTGACCTAACTTCACTTTCATCATACATTACAGTTGTGTGGTGTGGGGGTTTATGAAGTGCAATCTGCTGTCATGTCACAATCGAGTTGCATTGTGGGATATGGAGCTGCCTGAAGCGCACATCAAATTAGGCTTGCTCCCTCGGTCAAAAACGTAGGGTTGAGGGTCTGTCAACAGAAACTTCCCTCGCTCATTTAACGAAGTGGAATGGAATTCCAAAATGGCAAAGGCGATTCTCAGAGGCGAAGTGCTTAGGGGAGTTAGCGAGTGGATGTTAAAAGTGAAGAGGAACGCAGCCCCAGTAGCCCCCCCCCCCCTCCCCCCCATCCCCCGCTGGCATTCTGGGCCTGAGCACTCTTATGTCATTATGATGCAGCTTTTTATTTTGAAGAATACAGGAAGAAAAGCGCTTATGCACAGCACAATGGCATCTATCATTCTAACATTACTTAATTTGTGGCTAATTTGGAGTCGTTTGGGGCATGGTGACACACAGCCCTCTCACATGCCTAATTGTCAACAGCATCATACCACTGGAATTTATCATTTTCATCCGATTAGCTGCCAGATTTACCTTCAGATACAGAACCCGCGTTTTTTTCAGCGTATCACAACATTGCTCAATGGTTCGTTGGTATCCACAAGCACGAAAATATTCGCAAATTTTACCAAATACCTTGGAGCTCTTGTGTTTTGTATCCACTTGTTCCTGTATACTCTCGTTGGCCCAAATTTCCAGTAAAACCTGCACCACTGCCATAAACCAAAGTGATCCCTTTGCAGGCATGTTTGTTAAATGGAACAGTCGCATCATTGACGTCATGTTTTGAGTTCCGTGCTCAGTCACAGTTGGCGCTCACACTAGATGTGTACCGTGCCCGAGCCCACCTCTTCAAGCAGGCCAAGGCACTGTTCAGCAATCACACTTGTCAAACAAACTGGACTATGGGGGTCAAACGTGCTCAGGCACGGTACAGATCACCTAGAGTGAGAACAGCCTATGATCTTTTTTGAAGTGTTTATAAAGTGCTCTTGTGCACTGGACATCTTGAGTCATGTTTTTTCCTCTTCAATTTTTCAAGCAAGTTTCATCATGAAACACATTTTCACTTAGCTGTATAGTGATGCCACTGGCGGAGATTCTCAGTGCTGGCTGCATACATCCAAATTATCGATAATGAAATTTGTTGTCAATGATTTTCATTATTGATAACTATCAATTTTATCGATTAGTTGTTGCAGCCCAACATTTAAGTATTAACAGAGTATTTACATTCCATCTGCCTAGACATACACAATCGCCATTCTTTAGCACATCCAATCTGGAGAAAAACACTTGAATTAAACATGTACACACATACGCACTTCCACGGAACAAAACAATTCACACTCATGTACCACATTCTGTAGTGAATAATAACCTCCTCTTTCACATAAGCCTCTCAACGCGTACACACACACACACACGCGCGCACTTACAAGCACTTTAGACTGGAGGACTCATTGTAGCTCTCAGAGGGACAGAGTGAGTTATATTTGTCAGTATTGTCACCGCATTTAATACATTCTACACATTCTAGACATACGCTAGCTGGAAACAAACACTTAAAATCAGCACAAGCTAAACATGCCACTTGCCTCCAATGGCAAAGCACATCCACTAAGACTTGTTAATCAATTTTTACCACCCTCTTGTTCTGATGTGTTAAAAAAGGGCTTATTTGTAAAACACTCTTCAAAAGAAACTTGTTAAGGGCAGTAAGACCTAAAATAAGTAATAATAACTTTTACATGCACGCGCACACACACACACACACACACACACACACACACACACACAGTGACATTTTTGTTCACTCTCTGTCAGAAAAATCACGGCCCTAAATGCAGATGAGCTTGGTCTCTTCTCGAGAGAATCCAGCTCTTGGATAAGAAAAACAAGCCAGGTCTGTCTAAACTGCACTGGTCAACAAAAGGAACAGCCAACGTCTTCATTTATGAGTGCAGAGTGCAGGCCAGCAAGGTCAGTAGCTTATTATACACACTTGCAGCAATGCACACATGCGGTGGCAGCATAATGCTATGGCCTCTACACCCTCATGCAGCCACAAGCTTTTTGTACCCACCCTAATCAGAATCCACACTCTTTTGAGAAGAACCAGTTAGACCAACATGAATTTCCAGGCTGGTTAATGCTGGTCTAGCTTGTGAACTAGCATTGCCATGCTGTTCACCATCAATAATCTTTTTTCTGGTGAAGCTAGTCTTACATCATGGTCTTTCTGTTGAAGCTGGTCAGCAAAGGAAGGTGGTTAAGCTAGTTTAGAAGTTCAGACAGAACTCCAGTACACCAGCATCCAAAACACAATTTATTCTAGTCTTCTTTTTAGCGAAACCACCACTTAAGCTCCATTTGAGTGGATTCTCAAATTTGCTCTAGAGTGAAGTACCCTTACATCCCAGAGTCAATTTAGTCTAGCTTTGGTTGATTAGTTTCTTTTATTTGTGGCACACAGATTTTTGTGAGTGCTATGGGGCCAGAGGGCCACATTGCCCTGGTAAGCGGGGGTTAAGATGTGGTTTGAAATTTGAGCCCTGCAGCAGACAGCGAATGCTATAATGGATTTAGTGGTCGAATAAATGCCAGGTGGTATTTTTATTGTACAAGACCAGGAAGGCCAAATATAAGCTTACCACTACAGTTTAATAGCTTGTAAAGCAGATGTCTACAGTGAATGAGAGACATTTGTATCCTGTATGTGGACGAGAAAGTGTTTGGTATAGAGTTGTATTTCATTTTAAAGACTCTAAGAGGGGAATTCACTAAGAATTAATTGCGGCCGGTTAAAGGGCTGTTTATTTGCATGCACTCTCTGAGCTGGTTTAGTACCCAATTCGCTGGAATTATGCAGATCAGGCCATGGCGCATCGGTGCTGTATGCTGTTTGCAGATTTTGCTGGCCGGTTCTGAGAGCTATATAGAGGAATGCGATCTAGAGCACTTTGCAGGAACTGTACAGCATCACTTCACTGCTGTGATCCAGACATCTGAATCATCTCTTTTTGATGATTTTCAACTGCTATGACTAATGAAAATTTACTGTAAACAAGCATAACTTATAAATACAATTCAGTTTGCCAACTACTTTTCTCAGGCGGTAATAGTGAGATGTTAATTGCACTGGGCAAACTGCAGAGAGTTTTGTGAATGAAGCGCAATCAAAAATGAGCCTAATTTACATAGAAAGGAGGCAATGACTGACTAAACTGAAATACTCAAGACGCAGAGCTGTTTGAGGGCTGACTGCGTTGCTTAAACTTGTTTGCAGATGGTTAGTGAGAAAGATGCAGGTTTCTTTGTAGTGAAGTACCATGCACAGAACTGACACAGCTGTGAAATCGCCACGAAGACTTAAGACTTTGGATTTTCCAGCAGAATTAGAGTTATACCAACAGCTTTGGGGTTGGACTGTGAGAAGAAAAGTACAAATCATCTGTAATTCACCAGTTGCTGCTAACTTTATTAGGAACTGCATTGAGCAATCAAAGTACATTAAGTAATCAAAGGTTGCATTTCAAGCATAGCCGAACAGTTCTTGCTGAAAAACCGTACTGTTCCGTGCTGATCTGGGCCATGCGGTAAAAATAAGAAAACCAGATCCGTCTTTTGGCGATGCTGTGAGTGGTTAACATTGGAGTGACGGGCCACTTCTATTCAAATGAATGGGAGAAATTGGAATGCCCAACCAAGAAGCTCTAGCGGTCAACGGATGTAGAAAGGAAGTCCCGCCTTACAGGTAAAAGAGACAATCACCTTTTAGATACAGACATTGAATGTCAATCATCTCAAGAATGTGCATACGCACAAGCCGGGAAAATTGAATTTTCTTTGCATAATCTGAGGTAAAGAAGCACAATTTATGATACCAGCATTGTCAGATTTTACTGCTGGTTTGAAATATGTTCTTTAATCTTAATGTTGACCAACCATTTTTGAGATTTCAGTTTTCCCCATTCAAGTAGATAGGAGCTGTACTGTTATGACTGTAAATAGCCTCCCGAAAGCATTCCAATGATGGCCAACAGTGGACTGCCTTGCTAGTAAAACTTTAGTGCATGTTCCAGTTTTTAGGACTGCTTTTATTTTTACTCTGCTAATACACAGGAAAGACAAAGGAAAGCAAAGAGAAAAAGGCTAAAGGTTTACCATCATGTGCTGAGGGCTTGTGTATTCCACCGGACACAAACACACAAGGGTAACATTTCCAAGACTAAAAAGATATTTCTGGACAAATTACAATACAAGTATTATATGAAAATAGTATATGAGAATATTTTGACGAGTTTTAATGAACTAGTGATCTACTTCCCTGAAGAAAAAGGTGGAGTTTGGGTACTCAAGTTTGGACTCTGACTCGAGTCCAAGTTACGAGTCCAATTTTAATAGACTTGAACTTGTCACGGACTCAGATGCCGTTTTACTCTGACTTGACTCGGACTTGAGCCTTTGGGATTCTGGATTTTTCCAGCCGAGTCCATGACATTTGTGATGCAATGAAAACAAATAATTTGTTTGCAAAAATTAATGAAGACATCTCTGTCTGCATGCAGCTGTATTAGCCCCTTAAGTCGTAGACATAGCTAGAGTTGTTTCACTGTGTTAAAGCAAACACGCACACACACATATGCACGTGCACAGGGACACTCATCACTCAACCAATACACTTGAATATTACTACAGAGAATACTGTATAACATCGACTACCGAGGTAGCTGGCACGACAAAAACATAAAGACAGATATGTATCCAATGTAATAGAAGCTAAACTAGGCAGTTTCACATGACACGGGACCTGAGTGTGGTGTTTGTGCAGCCAAGACGGTACACGCATTGCGGTTTCATTGTGGTTAAAAAGTTAAAATCAAGAATCACATCATGTCTCTTACAGTTTACTAAAAACAGTTATATAACAATATATAAAAATAGGATTAATATTGGATATTAAGACTTTTTAGGCATAATGTATCTACACATGTTAGGGTTAGTCTTAAGGTTAGGGTTAGGGTTGCAGTCTCTTCTGGTCCATGCAGTGTTATCAGCTTGAACTGGTCCATAATAGCTTGATTAATTAACTGTGAAACTTGTTTAATAGTCTGTTATTTATTGCTAAAGCAGACAATAACTCTAAACAGATAAACAGCACCTATTTATTATTGATTGACTTTTCAAAGGTTTGACAGCAATTGTCAACCATTCACAACATTCAACCATGCACAATAAAATATTAGGATAATTTGGGCAGGGACATTTTTGTTTATAATTTAATTATAGACTATAAAATAAATGTATTATTCAATGACAAAGTTTGTGTATGAAATAAGTTTATGAGATGAATTTGTTTGGTTGTAACGTTTTTATTTTAAATTTTTATTCAATTTTTATTGTAAACCACCAGGTAGCTTATGCAATTACTTTTTTTAGCCTAGGACAATTCTGTGATTAAAAATGATTATTATTATTATTTTTTGTCAATTTTAGAAGATTTCAGACTGATTGCAGACCAACGAGGCTGCCCCTCAAGCAAATATTAATTATAATTGTAATTTTTTTATCTTCTGCGGCAGCTGCTGCGAGACACACATGGACGTAACTCCTCAGCGAGTGCTAATTACTACTGTGTTGACTCATTTGTATGTACTATATTTTCCCATATCAGTCGGCAGATAGAGAAAAAAGATTCAGAATTAAATCTCAGTATAGACTATTATTTCTATAGATAGGGATACTTTTAAATAAAACTAAATTAAATTGAATTGACAAATTGAAAATTAATTAGAAATAAAAACTAAATAAAAATTCAAACATAATAACCTTGGTTGTAATGACTAACGCAGCTTTCACTTTCTTTAGTCTATGTTTGAGTGGAGGGGAAGAAGCAACATATAACTAAAATGTCAACAGAGCACAATAAGAATTGTGTTGAAGGACAGTTTTGTCTTCATACACCTAAAGCATATGCTTTCATTCTGAAACCACTTTGAAGTCTGTTCAGCAGGATACTAATATTAAAATGTAAGAAATGCAACAGAGGGGTTTTTGTTACATTTATATTGACAAACTGTTTTTATTAGTTGTGAATTTTAAAATAAGCTTAAAATACTGATTTTTTAAGCTTTTTTAAAAAACTGAGTTTACAGTTACAATTTTAATTCAGATTCATGAACAGATTAATTCGGACTTGGACTCGACTCGGACTAGATTGTTTAAAGACTCGGACTTGAGTTGCACTTGACTGAGGTGGACTCAAACCCAATACTAGAAATAGGCATGCAGAAAAATAATGTAGGGTCACCATCATCATAAAATCATGAAGATACTCTATATGTGGAGGTATTCAAGGACTTTCGATTAAAAAGGTTTTTTTTGGGGGGGGGGGGGACTAGGACCGGAAGGGGGGACTAGGACCGGAAGGGGGGACTAGGACCGGAAGGGGAAGTAAGTGAGACGAGCGGGAGCACGAGTGAAGCGGGGAGTGAAAGAGGAAAAAAAAAATATTCTCGTGACTTCACTTTTACGTGAACAGCATTTGATAAGTATCGAGGTGAGCTAACGAGAAGCTGGACCGAGCTTGTGCTGTCTTGAGTTTTAGCCAAGAATGATCGCTGTGGAACTGAACTGCACGTTTGTGTGATAAGAAGAGGGGCATTGCTCATCATGCTTGCTGAGACGCTTTGTTGGCCCGAGTGTTTTTCTCAGACTGAAGGGAGCTGAGGTACTGTGAGTTGTCTTCATTGTTGTTTAACTACAGTTGACATCTGGAAGAAATACATGGACATTCTTTTTGTTGTTGCTTTGGAATAAAGCTGATTCGGATTGAGTGATATTTGCTTCTGTTGTTTCAAGAAAAATCCTTGCTTGTTGTTTTGACACATTAGTGCCGCTGTGTGGACGCATATGGCATTGCGATCTCTTTGCCGCTTTTTCTTTTGGTACTATTTTCCTTCCTATTTTGAGGATTCAGCCATTGTCCTGGGAATTATTTTTTTCCCTCTACATTTCATAGTGTTTTCCATTTCAAGATTTGGCAGTCCTTTTTGAATGGACATCTGCATTAACTTACTGAAATGGTAACTGAGATTTTAGTTGCACGATACAATAAAGAAGATAGCTGCACATCAGGAAGAATAGTCCATAGTCAAGGGAGAGTTCACCCCCAGCCTGGTGTTACGAGAAGACAACCACTGAAAAAGAGTGAAGGGAAAAATATCTGTTACACATGTGGTGAACCAGGTCACACCAGTCAACGTGCTTAGTGAATTGAAAAACCTTGTACTGTCTGGAAATGAGTTGAACAAAGAGAGTAAAGTCAGCCAATGTGCAGATGCTAATGTCAGGTGAGTGATAGCAAGAGTGAATAAAGATGAGGGACTCTTGGGCCCAGAGCGAAAGATAGGATTTGTTAAGGTGTCTGGGAAGCAAGTTGTGGCAATGCCGCCCTTAAGTGAGAAGATTGCGGAAGGTCACTGCAGTATATCTCATCAAGTAAAGCATCAAGTATTGGTGGAGTGCACAGCTTCTGTTACCCTTCCAAAAGGACTGTTAGTAGCCAATGTGCTTGCAAGCCCAGAAAAGGGTAAAGTTCCAGTGCGAGTGTTAAATCTCTGTCAAGAACCGTCAGGTTAATGCCGGGATCCAGGATTGCAGTTGTGTCTAAGCCTCAAAAAGTAGTCCCAAAGCAAATATTGGAATTTGAAGAGGGTGATGACGAGTTACGTGTTAAACGACATGTACAGTGCAGCACTAAGATTGAGAGCCAGCCCGAACAACTACCAATTCAAGTTCAGGTGAACAGGATGGACTTTCTGAAATACAATGGGAGGAGTTATATGCTTTGCTTACACATTACAAAGATGTTTTCTCCCAGAGTGACACATACTATGGAAACACAACGACAGTGACACATAGCATACCTACTGGAGATGCACAGCCAATAAAGCAACACCACGACGAGTTCCAACTCACATTTTTCAAACGTTTAAGAGACATTTACAAGATCTTGTCAGTCAAGATATACTGAAGGAGAGTCGCAGTCTGTGGGCCTCACCTGTAGTCATTGTGATAAAAAAGATGGAGGTGTTTGTTTCTGCTGCGACTACAGGAGACCTTCCCTGTGTGGAATAATCCTTGGATGCTTTGGGGAATGCACAGTTGTTTTCCACACTGGATCTCACGGCAGGTTATTTCCAAGTGGTGGTAAATGAATCCGCTCGGGAGAAGACTGCTGTCACAACACTGTTTGGGTTGTTTTAGTGGACATGGATGCCGTTTGGTTTATGCAGCGCTCCGGCCACCTTTCAGTGTTTGATGGGTGCAGCATTAGGTGATCCGGCCTTTGAGATTCTCTTAATCTATTTCGATGATATTATTGTGTTCTCGCTGGATTTCAGACAGAAACTGACTACTGCCAAAGCCCTTCTACAGCACTGGTTCATCTGCTATGGATTTCCAGCCCGGCTACACTCGGATCAAGGGAGGTGTTTTGAGGCAAGTGTTATCAAGGAGCTCTGTAAGCTGTATGGAATCAGCAAGATTTGCACCAGTCCTTATCATCCACAAAGGAATGCGCAGTGCGAAAGGTTCAATCACACAATGCATGACATGCTGCGGACGTTACCTGCCGAAAAGAAGAAGGATTGGAAGACTTACCTGCCTGAACTAGTGATGGCTTACAATAGGCACGTTCATTCATCAATGGGTTACACCCATTTTATCTAATGTTTGGACAGGATGCAAGACTTCCTATTGATATCTTAGGAGGGAAGTATCTAACGTTGAAGCGGATGATTTGGATGAGTTGGTGAAGAATCACCGTGAACATCTGAGGACTGCAGTGGAGACTGCAAAGGCAACCGCTCAAGAAACTTCCAGGAGAAGGAAGAGGGCCTATGATCAACAATACTCTGACCTGGTGACAGAGTATTGTTGTGTAACCTCAAGTTTAGAGGACAAAACTAAATAAAATACAAGATAAGTGGGAGTCTGTACCATATTTGGTAGTGCAACAGTCACGCAGGTGTACAAGTGTTTACTGAACGTCCTGAGCCGGGGGGGTCCCACAAAAGGAGCTCACAGGGTCAACTGTAACTTCCCCTCACCCACGAGGCAGATTACACGTGCAAAAAGAGGAAAGGAATTGTCAGACACCAATGTTGACTCGCATTACATTGTCTACATTCTATATACCACACACTTACCAAATACAGGCTTACCTGAGGAAGACAAAGTTGGAGTGGTATGTGAGGAGGGTAGTGTAACTGAGAGTGAGAGAGTAGAAACAAGACAAGATTGGAATCTGAAGACTCTGAAGTTTCAGAAGCTGACACTAGAGTGGTGTACCTGATCTTAGACGTTTGAAGAGAGAAACACAGGGTAGATTGCCTGTAAGATACAAAGATGATTACATTATGTAATTTGGGTTTAGAGTGCCAATACAAGTGTAAAGAAAATATCAAAGAATGTGGTACTTGCTTCAAGAGAATGTCTAAGCAAAAGTTGAAAATTATGTGTTAATGAATCCAATTTAATTGTTCTTGTATTTTTCAGTTTTTTTTACCCAGGAACTGGTCTGCTTGGAGAGTCCTGTGTATGGCAGGGTTTAGTGGGCGGTATGTGGAGGTATTCAAAGACATTCAATTCGAAGGTTTTTGTTTTGTTTGTTTTTTAAACTGGAACCGGAAGGGGAAGTAAGTGAGACGAGTGGGAGTAGGAGTGCGAGTGAAGTGGGGAATGAAAGAGGAATAAAAAAAAATTCTCTTGACTTCTACGTGAACAGCATTTGACAAGTGTCGAGGCGAGCTGACGAGAAGCTGGACCGAGCTTGTGCTGTCGTGAGTTTCAGCCGTGCGTGATCGCTGTGGAACTGAACTGCGCATCTGTGTGATAAGAAGAGGGGCATTGCTCATCATGCTTGCTGAGATGCTGTGTTGGCCCGAGGGTTTGTCTCCGACTGAAGGGAGCTGAGTTACTGTGAGTTATCTTCATTGTTGTTTAACTACAGTTGACATCTGGAAGAAATACATGGACATTATTTTTGTTGTTGCTTTGGAATAAAGCTGATTCGGATCGAGTGATATTTGCTTCTGTTGTTTCGAGAAAAATCCCTGCCTGTCATTTTGACACATTAGTGCTGCTGTGTGGATGCAAACGGCATTGCGAACTCTTTGACGCTTTTTCTTTTGACAGTATTTCCTGTTTTGAGTATTCAGCCATTGCCCTAGGAATAATGTTTTTAGTTTTGAATGAATCAGCATTACCGTGTGTGTTTCGTGGAAAAAACTGCCTTGTCTATTGGAAACGCTCACGAGGATGTTTTTTATTTTCTCTGAACCGTTCTTCTTGTGTTTGAAAAGGAAAAGACTTGATGTTTTTGAACAGGTCACTGTCAGTTGATCAGATTACCGTGCCATACCTGGACAGTCCAAACCCAGCCCATTTCTGCAGTGAGGTAAAATTCAAACCTTGGGTTGTAAATCTCACATCAGGTATGTTGATTGACATGACTAAAAGTATCTGATGTGGAATGTAACATTTATTGTGTACTGTTGAGTGAACTGGGTCTCATTTGAATGTTCTATTAGAACGGTTTTTTTTTTTTTGGCTCGAGTATTACTTCAGAAATAAAAGAGACTGTATAAAAGCTTGAAGCTAAATGAAGCTTTATGTCTTTGTTTGTATGTGGAATCATAAGTGAAGTGAAACAAGGGTTTATCTATGGTTCTCATTACTATTATTCTCTTTGTTTTATTTTATTGAACATTAAGAAATATAAATCTAAAATCCCTGTCATTTTGGAGTAGGGGTATTCCTTACGGGTCTTGTAGGCTGGTAGAGGGGAAGAGGGGTTATTTAATTTGGAACTGTTGGGCGAAGTCCTCGACGGTGTCGCCGAAAAGGCCAATCTGGGAGACAGGTGCGTCCAGGAAGCGGTTCTTGTCAGCCTCACGCATCTCGACCAGATTGAGCCAGAGATGGCGTTCCTGGACCACTAGGGTGGCCATCGCCTGTCCGAGTGCCTGCGCTGTGACCTTCGTCGCTCTCAGGGCGAGGTCGGTCGCTGAGCGCAGTTCCTGCAGCACATCAGGATCAGGTCCACCCCCGTGCCTGCTTCTGAGTGATTTGGCCTGGTGGACTTGCAGGAGGGCCATCGCATGCAGGGCGGAGGCAGCGCGTCCAGCCGCACTGTAGGCCTTCGCGTTGAGCGAGGATGTTGTCCTACAGGGCTTGGATGGGAGTACGGGGCGGCCACGCCAGGAGGTAGGGCTACCGGGGCATAGATGGTACGCAAATGCCCTATTGACCTGGGGAATCGCCCCGTATCCGTGGCGCTCTCCGCCGTCGAGGGTGGTGAGAGTGGAGCGGGTGGCACCTAGACGAGCGGAGAGCGGGGCTCTCCACGTCGACGTCAGCTCGTCATGCACCTCCGGGAAAAACGGGACCGGGGGGATGCGAGGCCGCGAACGGCGCGCTGCCCCCAGGAACCAGTCATCCAACCGTGAAGGCTGTGGGGAGGATGGAGGGTTCCAATCCAACCCTACGCTCACGGCGGCCCGGGAAAGCATGTCAGACATCTGAGCGTCGGCCTCAGCCTGGGCCTGCTGGCCCGAAGGCGGCAGTCCAGGGGAGTCCTCGGCATCAGACATCACACTCTCCGATGCAGCGGCGAGCTCATCTGCTTCGGGCTCGGGAGGATAGACAGCCAGGCCGTGAGGCGAGCCGCTATCGCCACGAGCATGGACGGAGACCAGCGAGCGTGTCGGGGAATGGGAGGTTCGCGGGGGGCTACCCGGCGAAACTGCACCCGCTGCCGCCCCCAAATCGCCCCCAGCGCCAACCGCATCGTCCTCAATCCCGTGGGAAGAAGGAGCAATGCGGGGTGCAGCTGGGGTGGCTTGCTTTCTGTTGTTTTTTTTTATTTATTTGAAAGCAAGCCGCGACCGCAACATGGTCATGGTCATGTTCTCGCAGTGAGAACATGAACCATCCACAAACGCTGCCTCGGTGTGATCACAACCCAAACACACAAGACAGCGCCTGTGGCCGTCTGAAGCGGAGAGGCGCATCCAGGAACAACACAGGGGCGGAAGGGCATCTTGAAAAAGACGCGTCCTGAAAAGGACGTTCAACGGCGCTGTGTTTTGCTCTTTTAGAGAAATTACTCTTTTAATAGAAATTTTCTCTTTTAAATACACAATGTGTGTGTGTGTCTGCACTGTCGAAGCGCTCAGGGGCAACAATGCACGCCGTGCAATGTGAAGGAGAAAGCCGCTGTTGTGCGCCGTCAAGATCCAACAGCATGCAGATCGTCAGAGGAAACAGGAACGTTAGTGGTGTGTAACTCGCAGCAAACTGCAGACAGACCATCGGCTCCGAAGAAATTTTCTGAATGAACTCCCGTATTTGCGCAGCTTAAATACCCGTATGTCCGGGGGCGGGACATGCAAATACTGGCTGCCAACTCTCATTGGCCTTTTTCATAGATCAGAGGTGGATATCGGCGCTCAAGAGAGACCCCTAGTGTCGCTTCTCCGACACAACGTGGAGAGAGCGACAGAAGGGGAAATGTAGTTAGCCAATATTACTCAGTACTTTCTTAAGTACACAGTAAGTATACTGAAAGTACACATACTGTAAAATAAAGTGCAACCAACTTTTATTTACTTCAGACCAGAGGTGTAGTCAAGACCAGACCCTCCAAGACCCAGACCAAGACCATGCTTATATGGTCTCGAGACATCTTGAGACAAAGTCCACAAGATCAAGACCCCAAAATACCCCTGTTCTTTAACTAATCAAAATATTGTATTATGATAATAAGAATTGTCATTTTCATTGAAAACATGGCTGGCCTAAATTGCCTTGTGATGATACTCATCACTAGTATGAAATAAAATATAATTTAACATAATTTTCATTTTAAAGAGTTTGAAGATTGGGTATGTACTTTAATATTGTTATATGTTAAAATTCTAATTTTAAGAAAGTTAGCAGTCTAGTAAATGGGAAACAATATATATATATATATATATATACATGTCATAGACAATGTGACTAACATACCTATTGAATGATGATGTTGTACCATGTACTTCACATATTAATGTGTGACATACTGTCTTTTGCATCTTGCTCTCCATATACAATTCTCCTTAAAAATGTTCAAATGCTAATTTTACCACTGCAGGCTCTGACATTTTCCAGACTGCTATATAGAGAAAACAGTCCAGTTTTACAAGATGCCTTCATAATCCAAATATATATAAAATAATACAACTAAAATGAACTGACTTGAATTGGCTAGTGCACAACAATTGAAGTCTGCATGGCATTAGTCTGATTTTCACTGCGTGTACACTATTAATAATTCTATATAATATTAAACTATTCAAACAACTATGCATAAAATTATGCACTGAAAACAGTGAAGAAACAAAGCAAGAACAATGTTGATGTGAAATATTCGCAATAATTGAAAATCAAATTTTGAAAGAACTGGTTAATTGAAATTAGTCTGACTTCCTTTAAGCATGGTTAATTGGGAAATGTGTTTCATATTTATTATTATTCTAACAAAACAATACTGTTTATTTTTAAGTCACCGGCTCAGCCGTTGCTCATAAACCGAGACCTGTACGTGCTTACTGCCGCACCCTCAAGCAAAGAGAAAAACGATGTAAATAAGAAATTTATTGTGCAATTACGACAGCTTTACTGATTATAATGAGAGTGCAGAACTCAGTGAGCTTGCGTTTATCTGAGTGATTGACAGCTTCAATGATTATAAATGGAGTGCGTTTTTCACGCTTTCTGGATATAATTTAATCACAATTAAAATACATTTTATTTCATGCTGCCAAGAATGGTAAATGGTCTGCACTTATATAGCGCTTTTTTAACCTTAGAGGTTACCAAAGCGATTTACACTGTGTCCCAATCACCCATTCACACACACACTCACACTCACACTCACACACCAATGAGTGTAAGGCGCTAGCCTGCCGTTTGGGGCAACTTGGGGTTCAGTGTCTTGCCCAAGGACACTTCGGCACGTGGAGTCGTTTGGGCCGGGAATCAAACCGCCAACCCTGCGATTGGCAGCCGACCCGCTCTACCACCTGAGCCACAGCCACACTGTAAATCTGTTCGTTTGGTAACTGTCTTAGTTTAGGCTACTAATGAATAAATAGAATTAACTAATTCAAGAACACAGTTCCAGCTTGTTTGGGATGTGTAATAGATCTTATTAATAGCGATTACAATATCAGGGGAAAAAATCTTTAACTATGATTTTAGTCATAATCATTCAGCCCTACTCCTTCCAATAAAGAACACCTCGCAATGTAACAAGCTTATTGGGTCACACGATTACCCTGAGGGAAGTCACGGCTTCTACATGGCAGATGTAATCATAAATCGTTCATGTTTACTTTGTGTTGTTAAACCATAGTTCTTGCACTTAAATTCATGTGATGAGAGATGGTGCTTGCCGACACATACGGTATGACCGAGGCAGAAGTACTGTTCTTGCAAATTCTCAGTAATGGTCAAGATGCAGCACTGACTAGTGTCTGAATTAATAATTGCATTTAGTGCACTGGTAAATACACAGTGGTCTTGACCATCAAGACCATAGGCTGAGACCGAGATCCAGACCAAGACTTTACATTTTGAGACTATGTCTTGAGATGTTGAGACTTGACCATCCAGACCAAGTTACTGAGTAACGAGACCCAGACCAAGACCATGTTTATATGGTCTCGAGATGTCTTGAAACCAAGACCACAAGATCAAGACAAATATTAGCGAACTTGGCTACCAATAACAAAAGTTACCTTGCCGTTGGCAAATTGACAGTCATGAGTTGGTTCTGTGAGTCGGACGGTTGAGAACAGTTAGCTAACCGTGTCGAGAATTCCTTATGCTGTGCTTAAGTGGAAATGCTACTGTAACTGTTCTGTTCCATGCTCGGAATCATTCACTTCGATAGTGGAAGTCACTTTGAGTCTGTTCCAAACTTGTGATCTACCTCACTGTCTCCTGCCTACAAAGGCAGCTGTCTTCTATGGTGGCATCCTTACTGAAATGATGCCTCATAAGAGAGCGATTTGGAATGGCCTACATAGGCGGCTTATCCACACATCTTTTAAATAGCTCTCCTCACGCACAGCGCACTGGACGCCTGACTCGCAACTGATTTCAGTACAGGTGACATGAGTGAAACGACACCATCCTCAAATGAGCATAAATACGCACATCACACACACATTTTTGGTAAAATTCTCCATTTTGCATCAAATTAAACTGTTATTTATCTATTATTTTCCATAGTGAAAGGATTATATGTATATTTATCATCAAAATTTCTCTCATTTCATCCGCCATCTTGGATTTATTTTTCCGCCGAGCTCATTACGGTGCATTCTGGGAACGCCTACACGGGGCAGGATACATACGATGCTACCTTAGAATTTGACCAAAATGAGATATATGCTCACTGGTTTTTGGAACAGCCCCTTTATTTCAGGAATTTATGACGGGTGTAATTTTACTAAAATACAGTGATGGCCTGTATTTTCATGAATGATACAATGACCTTTGTCACAAATATCACACATATCAGTGAAATAATTACATTTTCATGTGGACAAAAGAGTTTTCTTCAATAAAAATAATTCAATATACAATTTCATGGCAGGAGCATTTTCGCAATTCACACACCATTGTCAAATATAGCAAAAAATGTCAGTTTGGACCATGACTGCAGTCCATCAAGAACAGAAGGCTTTGCCTGTGTTTTGTTCTGGTTCACCCGTGTCCTTTTTCTGCCCGGTATTGCTTTTGTAATGCAAGAATAAGTCAGTAGGCTTCGCTGAGAATGGAAGTTCGACTCCGCTGAGTGCAATTGCGTCTCCTACAACAAAGAGCAGAAAATCTAGCAGAAATCTATTCACTTCCACTGCCGGCTGTCCATCACCCCTACATTGTACAAGGCACTAAGATATTAAAGGACTGCCGTTGCCCTTTAGCCATGTGGTAAAGACACACACACATACGCACAGGCATGCCAGCAGAAATATGAATGCCCCATCCACTTTAATAAAGGCCACACAGACATCTCTCAGAATAAATAGATCCTGCATTCACAATGAAATCCAGCCAGTCTCGATTCAGTGCCACCACTGTGCCCTGGTCTCACTCGCTCCTCACTCTCGTGTTTGTGTGTTTGTGTATATGGAGAGAGAGCTAAGAGGGAAATCAAGTTTATGTCAAAGTCAGACATCCGTGGAGCCCAAAACGAAAAACTGGCAACAGTTTTAACGAAGAAATGTGGGGAACAAGACACATCTGAGCATACACACCCACACGCACTTAGAAACAAGTATATATTCTAGACACACATGCATTCAGGGTGATCTTCCCCTTTGAGGCTTATTTTACGTGACTTGTTTCATCCTATGAAAAGCCTTCAGACGAGCTGGATCCAGAGCTGGGAGGAAGAGTGAGAATATGCAGCATATGTTAGATGCTTCATATAACCTTAGCACAAACGTACAGAAAAGTCTCAGCAACGCTGCCCCTCCACAGATTGAGTAAGGAGCTGTTGGATGAGAAAAGCCTGATGCTTTGTGGATAAGAGCAGTCTCGTTTGATTTGAGGCACAGGGACGGGGTGGAAATGAAACGCTCTCATTTTCTGTGGAAGAGAGAGAGGGAGACATGAGCTGGAAAATCCTGCAGGAAAACCCCTGCTGCTTCGTTTGAATGTGTTTTCCATCCTTCATCCACCACGTTCCCCCTTACATCCATTCTAGCCCATTCTGCATGTGCACACTCTTTTTCTGTTCTCTTTTTTTTCTTCTTTGTCTTTTCTTCCCAGAGGAAAATGTTATTGTTCAGAGGTTGCTCTTTCATGGCTCAGGAGACTTTATGGAGTTCTTAGTTATGTTTCATTCATGTATCAACTTTGTGTCAGAAGATACTCCTAAGATCCCTTAAGGAAAAGTTCACCCAAAAATGAAAATTCTCACATCATTTACTCACCCACATGCCATCCCAGATGTGTCTGATTTTCTTTCTTCTGCAAAACATAAACTTTTTTAGTTTTTTTAAGAATATCTCATCTCTGTAGATCCGTACACTTCAAGTGAATGGTGACCAGAAATTTGAAGCTCCAAAAAGGCAGCATGTAATCCATACAACAATATTTGGAGGGTTTAAAAGCAGAATTGTGAAGCTTCTAATTTTATAACAAATTCTTCTTTTAAAGCTTTTGTATTGTTTGAGCTGTAAAGCCGTCTAAATTGTTGTTTTACAAGACAGGTTGGTGAAAAGAGTGACAGAATGTGAAATAACTTATCAGTACAGTGAAAATGAACATTATGGAGTCTGTTGTCAATACCTTAAGAACCATTTATCCTTCTTTGAGTCTACATCGATTTGTAATCGGATTACCCAAATTATTTAATTAATACACCAGCACTTTGAGCACAATATTGGAGATGTACTTGCATGTCTTTATGGTGTATCCTTGGATTCTTTGTGTTTCTTGGTTCTAGGTCGAAAATTCTGTTTCGTCAATGTTTTTGAACTCTGTGTGATCGAATTTACGAATCTGTCTGTATGAATGGTGAGGTTAGCTGTGAAGCAAGGCCTTCTCAATCCTTCTCAGGACGTTGAGTCCGAAACTTCTCACATGGGCACATGCAGCAGAAGAGCGAAGAGCCTCAAGAGGATGAAGAGACGAGAAGCAAGAGAGGAAGAGGGTGTGTTCTTCCTGTTTGGAAATATTTGAACTGAAATTGGCCGCATCCCCAAAGGTGTCCTGCGCCAATCAGAAGTGGCTTTTCAGAGTATCATGGTCGACTGGGCTGTCTTTTCCGACAGTTGATTTATGGTCCTTTTTCTCTCTATTTTCCCGCTCAAAATAGTGCATATTAATCATGAACTTTATATTTTGTAAATGGTACAAGAGACATGATATTCGTTGTCATCAGCTTTCTCTATGTACCCAAAGAAATGCTTACATAGTAAACATGACATTTTTTGTTGGACGTTATACATGTAGGTTTCAAAATCATATTGGTTTTACATATCATTGTATTTTATCAAGTTAAGCCTTATAGTTACCATTCTTAGTAGAATTAGATGAATCATACAAAATTAAAGATTATTTTTATCAATTATAGGTGATTGCACATCGCTACACACATTTTAAAGAGGTCCATTAGTCTATAATCATTCATTTGTCTGGTACAAACGTTACCACAGTTCAAAGCGATTTTCAGCATTATCTAGCAAGGCTAGATTAATATTAAATGTCTTAGAGTCGTGCAAATCTGATGGTCCTTGTAACGTTCTGCATTGTATTCTGCTTTAACTCTGTGTGGAAGATCAGCAGGTCAGGCTGCAGAGGGGCCTTTCTGACCAATGAGGACGCATGGGCCGTTTGATTTATGATGTGGAAACATTCCAAACTGAAAAGCTGGGTTTTTCCTTGATCCAAATCATGTTGCTGGAATTCTTCTGCATATATAATCTAACAGTTATGTTACTCCAAACCTGAAAGGCTGATTTACAAACCAGTAAATATTGACTTACTTTAAAGGTTAAAAAACACCCAAGTACCTTAAAAGTAGTTCATACGACTTGTGCCTCATATTCCAAATTACATTTTAGTTGGTGGGAAAGAAGTATGTGTGTGTATTGTACAGTGCATTCCTAAAGTATTCAGACCCATTCATTTTTTTCATATTTTGTTATGTTGCAGCCATGTGTAAAAATGCTTTAAATTATAAAAAAAATTAATATCAGTCTACACTCCATACACCATAATGACAAAGCATAAAATATATTTTTGATAACTTGGCAAATTGATTCAAATATCAAATATTAAAATAAAATACATAAGTATTCAAACCCTTAACTCAGTGCTTAATTGAAGCATCTTTGGCAGCAATTACAGCCTTAAGTCATTTTGGGTATGATGCAAAAAGTTTTACACACCTGGATTTGGGGATTTTCTGCCATTCTTCTCTGCAGATCCTTTCAAGCTTTGTCAGGTTGGATGGGAACCGTTGGTGGCCAGCCATTTTCAGGTCTCTCCAGAGATGCTCGATGGGGTTCATGTCCGGGCTCTAGCTTAGCAACTCAAAAACATTCACAAAGTTGTCCCTAAACCACTCTTGCATTGTCTTAGCTCTGTGCTTATGGTCATTGTACTTTTGTTCAGCCCACTCTGGTCCTGAGCACTCTGGACTGGTTTTTCATTAAGGATATCTCTGTATTTTGCTGTGTTCAATTTTCCTTCAACCCTGACCAGTCCCTGAGTCCCTGCTGTTGAAAAACACCCCCACAGCATGATGCTAACACCACCATGCTTCACTGTTGGGATGGTATTGCACAGGAGATGAGCAGTGCCTGGTTTTCTCCAGTCATGACGCTTAGCTTCAATCTTCGTTTCATCAGACAAGAGAATCTTGTTTCTCACAGCTGAGAGTCCTTTATGTTCTTTTTGTAAATTCCAAGTGGGATTTTGTGTGTCTTGCACTGAGGAGAGGCTTGCATCTTGCCACTCTGCCATAAAGCCCAGATCGGTGGAGTGTTGCAGTGATGGTTGTCCTTCTGCAAGTTTCTCCCATCTCCCAATCAGAGTGACCATCGTGCTCTTGGTCATCTCTCTCATACCAAGGCCCTTTTCCCCTGATTGCTCAGTTTGGCTTGGCGGCCAGCTATAGGATGATTCCTGGTTGTTCCAAATTTCTTCCATTTAAGAAGTATGTAGGCCACTGAGCTCTTGGGAACCTTCAATGCAGCTGAAATGTTTTTGTAGCATTGCCCAGACCTGTGCCTCGACACAATCCTGTCTCTATTCTCTGTATTCAGTTCCTTTGACCTCACGCCTTGGTTTTTGCTCTGATATGGAGTTTCAGCAGTGAGACCTTATATAGACAGCTGTAGTGCCTTTCCAAATAATGTCCAATCAATTGAATTTGCTAGATGTGGACTACAATCAAAGTGTAGAAACATCTCAAAGATGATACAGAGAAATGGGATCAAGTTTCAAGTGTCATAGCAAAGGTTCTGAATACAATGTGATATTTCAATTTTTTATTTGTAATAAATTTACAAAGTTATCAAAAATATGTTTTTTGCTTAGTCATTATGTTGTAATGAGTGTACACTGATGTGGAAATAAATACATAATTTAAAGCATTTAAATGTGTGTTGCTTTGCCAGTCTGCATTGTAAACAAAAGCCTATTGGCTATTTTTTTTTTTTTTTAAAGGATAAGCTGTTCAATATATCCTACCTAAACTTCCTGTTTATGTTGGAAATACATGAAAACACCAAGGAAAATGCGCTCGTCGAGGTAGTTCATAGGACTTTAAAGCAATAAGCTACTGCATTAGTAACAGAGACTATTTAGCCCAGGACAGAACACTTCTATTAAAATAATTGGGAGAAACAGAACTGTTCTGGTTGTAGTACCAAGAACCTGGAAGAGATTTTGCCATGGGTTGCCTCAAGATTCTCCTACTGTTTAGTTTTTTTGATTTACAGTATGTGTAAAATAAGGTTTGTGGTAAACATTACTTGGAGGTACGTGAAAGTTTTGTTCTAAAACACAGTCATATCTCAAACGTGTAATTTTAAGCAACAGCTTAAAAACAGCATAAAAATTCACATTTGAGATATGAAAGTGTGTCATTTATGCTGTAGAACAAAACGTACTGATGTCTTAAAGGGATAGTTCACCCATTGATAGTTCAGTGTTGTTATGACCCAATATGACTTTCTTTTTTTTCTCAACACAAAGGGAGAAATTGTGGAAAAAATTTGCTCAGTGATGTTATTCAACCACCGCTTCAAACTTCAAAAGGATACAAAAGTGTAATTCAGAAGTCTAATAAATTATTCCATGAGACTCCTGATTATAATGAAATCATACAATGAGCTTTGGTGAGAAACAAACCAAAATCTAATGTATTATTTAGTGAAAATGTTGACTGACCGTTGATCTCATGTGCATGTTCATGAGACTGCACGAGAGCAAAAGTACACTGCTCCCTCTACGAGAAGGGGTGTTCAAGTGAAAACACGCTGTTTATCTTAAAACAGGTCTGCCACAGCGATAGTAACAACAGAACACAACACTGCTGCACACAAACCAGAACTTACTCATGTCTGAAGAATTTGTAGTTCATTGTCCATCTATGTCGAGAGGCAGGACATTCTGTTGATTTGCAGTGTCATGCCGGGTAACCCCATCCACTCTGCACTCGGTCCAAAAACGTATTCATAACAGTATGCTGAAGTCAGCAATTCATTTGCTGGTTTAAAATGACTTGATTTTGGCAGAGAATGTTACACTGAGGTGTCGCTCTATTCTGATGTAGTTATGTCACACACACACCGGTTCAGGCTGAATCGTTCAGAATGAAAAAGACTTAACATAAACTGGCACTCTTCGCCTTTCACTCTGGTTCATCCAGTTCACTGCTGGTAACTGAAACATCCAAAACACTGTGGTTTCCTGTACTCTCTGTAGCATCTGGGTGTGTATGTGTGGCTGTTTGATTGAGTCTGGTTTAAATACTGTAAATAATGCTAGGCATAGAAATGTATCAATTGTTCGACTACAAACAACTACTTGTTTGGGAACGCCCCTTCTCGCACACAGGAGAGCAACAGTCGGTTTCAGTAAATAATACATTCGGTTTTGGTTTGTTTTTCACCAAACCTAATGATATGCTTGGTATGAATCTCATGTGATAAATTATCACCTTTTGAAGCTTAAAGTGGTGGTCACCACAAACTGTCATTGTATGACATCACTGAGCACACGTTTTCTTTCCCACAATTTCTCCCTTTGTGTTAAGGAAAAGAAAGAAAGTCATATGGGGTTATAACAACACGGGGTGAGTAAGCAATGACTGAATTTTCATTTTTGGGTGAACTAACCCTTTAAAGTAATGTTTACTACAGATTTTATTTTACTCATACATCCAAAACTGCCATTATAAAAACGTATAGGAAAATCCAGAGGGAGCTCATGACAAATTAGCCTTCCAGGTTAACCTACAAATTGACGTCACATCTGAACAGCTCGATTGTAATGCCCAATATGATGGATGTACAAAAGGACGCCCCACCTTACATGTAAAATAGCCAATCACCTTTTGAATACAGACATTATCTAAAGACATTATATGCGCATGAACTGGACCAGCGTTTTTTTTTAGCTTGATCTGAGCTAAAACAGCACAGTTAATGATACGGTTGTTGTCAAAATGTACTGCAGAGTTGAAATATATTATTTGATCGTAATATGAAATATGATTTTGACCAATCGTTTTGGAGATTTCAGTCTTTCTCCAGTCAAGTATATAGGAGGTGTGCTTTCATTCTGCAAGTATCCTTAGAAAATAGCTGTTCGAGAGCATGCCAAAGATGGCCACAGTTAAAGGGTGCTGTTGAACACCTAAAACCAATTAACCATTGGCACGTCACTGTAATGCACAGCCTCAATTATCTGATTACATTTGTAAAACAGCAGCAACAGCAATTTTATAATAAACACCCTTGTATAATAAATAATGTAATACATTATTATTAAAGGTGCACTTATTTACTATTAGACTAGTCAGCCCATGTTTATCTTAAGAGAATGACTCCACGAATGTCCGCACAGCGGAGATGATGAGAAACAAAAGCATTCATATCTGCATTGCAAATTCCTGCTGCTTGCATTGTCATGAACAGTGCAAAAGAAGGTCATGTCCCACTAACTGAGAGTTTCTGCCAGCCTCTGGCCAATTTTGGATTTGTTTCAGGGCGGTTTGTGAGAATGTGAACGCTCCAAATAAACTCAGTCAGAACTATCCATTTCATAATATCAGCATTACTGTGTACATGTGTTTGCTGGTGTGTTTACATGCACTATGTGAGCAACAGTTAACAGCATATATGTCTGAATATGATACTGTTTGTGTGTGTGCTGTGATCAGGTGCTGCAATACTGGGTGTCATATATGGAAAAGATGGAACGGATGGTCAAGGAGGCGTTTCATGTGAATATAAAGCGCTCACTGCAGGAGCTCTCTAAAGCCATCAATGGAGATGGCAAGACCTCCCCAATCCCCTTATTAAGAGTAGAAGTGGTACTGAGACAAAACACCCCTGGATCTACTGCTAACGTGCACACACACACACACACTCTTTGTCTGATCTAGTAATGCACTAGCCACTGAGTTTGTTTTTGAGGTGACCCTAAGGTCACACTTAAATGTCTTTTTCACAAATGCTCTCTGTGCTTTCTGGACAAAAAGAAAACAACAACTAGCACAGTGAGTCAGTGTGAATCATTGTGTTGGTCACGGAGAGCTACTGGCCATGTTTTTTACATACAGCATAAAGACACCATCATACATCAAGCAGAGGGCATACAGAACACAGCAACCTCTATAAATCACAGCTGTGGCAGTACGGCTGCGTTATTCAGCACAGTTTCTACTGCTCAGCTTTATAGAGGTATATTTGGCCAATGGGTAATGTCCCATGATGCTTAGTCAGCTAAACACACACACATACACACACACACACACAGAAAAAACAGAAAAGTTAGTGTGACTTTAGGAACCTAATTGAGTGTATTTTAGGGACAATGGTTGCTTTGATTGGTCTGTGAAGGCAGACAGCCCAAGGCAGAGCACTCCAAGAGCTAGAGGGAAGGGAAATACATTACTGCTCGCTCAGGACAAACCATATAAACTACCCTTTAGTGGAGTTTTCCTGTGTGTTTGTGTGTCCAGGTGGATTTTCTCCCTCTCTCCAGAAATTGTCCCAAATAGTGAGCAGCATTTGCACTCAGCTCATCAACACAATCTCATCGTTCAAATGTCTACCCGACCTGCTGACCCACCAGCACTCACAGAGAAAACCCATTCACAGCATCATTGGTACGCACACTGTCCATTTCATTCACCACATCCCTCTATTTTCCCTTTATGATCTTCTATATCACTGCTTTTACATATTCTCATTTCTCTTCTCTCGGTCTTACCTCTCTATTTTCCCACCCCTCATTACCCCTGTATATGCCCCTCTGTCATTCATTCATTATTTACTCTCCTCTTCTTCCTCCCTGATTCCTCCATTCCTGCCTTCCTCTCCATCCCCATTTTCCTGTCTCTCTGCAGCTGTCCATTTTTTTTACAATGGCTCACGTCTCGGTGGTGGCACGATTAATCACTTCTCCATCGTGTACATGCAGGGATATGGGTAAGAGATGGGTCTTTCAAAGAGAAGTGAGAGGAGAGCGTTAATTCGGCATTGAATGGGAGCAGTTACAAACTACAGGTGATCGTTATTGTTCCCCTCCTCTCTCTCTCAAGACCTCTACAGTCGGCAGCCTGGGCTCTTAATTTCTGGCCCCAACATTGGTGTTGATGTGAGGGGAGGCAGTCAATCTGAGACAAGTGCCACTTGCGTCTTGTTCATATTATCTGTCCTTTTTTTAAATTATGCTGCCACATTTTAAAGCTTGTGACATTGTACACACTGATAAGACATTTTCTCAACCTATCAGCTCTGTGTACTAACTATCTACCGTTGATGGTTCAGAGTCCATCATGGTGGACAAAATTAATCACAGGTACAGGTTTCAGTCACAGGTTAAGCTTTTAATCTTTGATTTGTTAAACAGTATTTCAAATTAAGTGGTGCAACACAACTCAAATTAAGATAAATCTTGGATCAGCAAACCCTGGATTAGCTCTAATCTCTGCTTAATTTAATCCTATTTGGTGCAACCCACCCAGAAATTGAAAAATGTAGGCAAATTGAAATTTTATATAAAACTGTGTAGACTGCAGGTCTTCACAATTTGATTGATTACAATACATTAATACTTTTTAAACCTACTAAAGTTATCCAGCCAAAAACAATGAATGGTTGTTGTTTGATTAATATTAAGGTCTGTTAGGCAGCATTTACACTGCAAGTCCTAATGCACAGATCCAATATTTTGATACAATACTGATACTGCTTTTTTGTCCAGGTGTTTACATTCACTTTAGACATAACTGACTGTGTTTCTATTGATACATTGCCAAGACAGTCATTTGAAAGTGTATTTGACTGGCACACAAGCTCGTATCCGCATAATCCACAGCGTATATTCACATAAGCATACACACTGAAAGAAGCCACCTGTCAGTCAAACTGTGTCAGTGCATGGAGGGTGAATTACTGAAACATAGGATGGGAGGGGAAGAGTCATTCATGATGAAAGCAATACCTGATGGGATGATTCAATATGAATCTTTAGAAAGTGCTACCTTATCCCGATCAACATAATGCGTGGCCCTGCTATACACCATACAAAACTATTTTAAACAGTGTTGTTATTGTTCTTTTATTATTATTATATACATGCATGCAGTTTTTATTTAAGTAAACTGCAAAAAAGGAAGTTGGAATACCAGATACAGCACCTTAAGTATAACACTTCCCTTTTATATACATTATATACCCAAAATCACTGTGTTGTTATATACCGATCAGCCACAACATTAAAACCACCTGCCTAATATTGTGTGGGTCCCCATCATGCTGCCAAAACAGCGTCAACCCACATCACAGAATAGCATTGAGATGATATTCTTCTCACCACAATTGTACAGAGTGGTTATCTGAGTTACTGTAGACTTTGTCAGTTCAAACCAGTTTGGCCATTCTCTGTTGATCTCTCTCATCAACAAGGCATTTATGTCCGCAGAACTGGCTCTCACTGGATGTTTTTTTGTTTTTGGCACAATTCTGTGTAAATTTTAGAGACTGTTGTACTTATAAATCCCTGGAGATCAGCAGTTACAGAAATGCTCAACCAGCCCGTCTGGCACCAATCATTCATGCGATTGTCGAATCAGCCAATCGTGTGGCAGCAGTGCAGTGCATAAAATCATGCAGATATGGGTCAGGAGCTTCAGTTAATGCTCACATCAACCATCAGTATGGGGAAAAATGTGACCTCAGTGATTTGGACAGTGGCAAGATTGTTGATGCTGAAAAACATGGCGTGAACATGCCTTTAGCAGGGGGGTTTGAGGCATGTGTGATGTCATTCTAATGTGAAGTAGCTACATACGAGCATGTGTTTTTCATTTCACCAGAGGTTTTATATCCATAACATCATCAGTTGTGTATAGCATAAGGTTGTCAGCATTTGTTTGGCATTGACAAAGGTTTCTCTGATGTTATGCACAATTGTCATCTCTCTTTTTCTCTCTCCCATTCTCTTTGTCTCTGTTCCAGAGCAAGATGAAGAGATCTGTAAGATCCATGCAGCCATTGCCACAGTTATGGTAACAAATGCCTCCTTCCTACAGACCTACCTGAAGACCTGGGACAAACACAGAGAGATCTGGGAAATCAACAAAGATGCCTTTATCCACAGCTATCAGCAGCTCAACTCACCGGTGTCTTCGTTTGACCCTGACATAGCCAGGTCTCTCCCATCTCTTGCATGATTGTTTAAAACACACTATTGCAATACACAAAATGAAAAAAACAAAAAAAAAAACAAAGCAATGTGCCAGTAATGAAATAAAATGAGTAATTGAAAATTGTACAAATTGTAAGGTTCTAAAAGATGAGGCTCAGAAACGTAATGCTTGAAAAAGTGGGGAACAAACCTTTTGTGAACTTGTGAATTATTTGTAGTTCTGGAATTAAAACTAGAGCTGCTTTAACTAACTCACTCACTAGAAATTCAGAGTTTTTTCTCACCACTGTAAGGATCTCTTCTCATCAAAAATATGAAAAGAGTCTTGATGGGACATCTGAGGGATATGTGTGAGGTCATGTGAGATGTGACCCCAATGCAATGCAATGCCCTTTTAAACTTTATTGACATGCCTGTAGCACAGAAAAGGCAGTCCTGAGGGCAGGGTCAACATCTCTACCCTATAGATTTCATCTACACATACCAAATCGTTATCATGTCAACAGTGGATGTTTGAATGTGTGTGTGGCTCATCAGTAATGTGATTGTGTGCAGTGAGATTCACATATATTGAGTGTGATTGTGCATTAATGACGTTGAATGTTTGAGTTGTGCTGTCTGTACTGATCTTTAACTAGGACACTTATGTGATGTTTTACATCCCCATTTAACTCTCAAGAAGTAGTTTTGTCCCCTAAAATGACAATAGTTCTCTTTTGTTGAGTACGTGTTCTAACATGTCATGGCTCCAACATTTTATTTAAAAAAAAATCCTAATTCCTAAATGTAACTTTATTTTAGCCAAAGCTGAGAGTTTACAGGTGTAATTTAGTCTAACATCATTACATTTCTCTGGGCAGTCTTTTGTTACATCTATCTAGTGGTATTTTCTAGTTTAATGTGGATTGTAAATGTTGCAAATTTTATAATTATGGCGAATATGGGCAAAGTGACAAAAGACATTTAAGCTTGATCCACACTGTATCCATATGTATTTCATTAAATTATTATAAACCATTACTTAACTAATCTTTGGTGAGTAAACAAATAAAGGGATAGTTCACCCAAAAAATGTAAGTTCTCTAATAATTTACTCAACCTCATGCCATCCAGATGTATATGACTTACTTTCTTCTGCTGAACACAATGAAGAATATCTCAGCTCTGTTGGTCCTCACAATGCAAGTCAATAGAGGCCAAAACTTTGAAGCTCCAAAAAGCTCATAAAGGCTGCATAAAAGCTATGCAAATGACTCCAGTGGTTAAATCCATGTCTTTAGAAGCGATATGATAGGTGTGAGTGAGAAACAGATCAATATCAAATTCCCTTTTTACTGTAAATCTTGACATCAGCGGTCTCCTTTGCAATCATGTTTTTAAGCTTGGTTATATTTCCCAGCACCATCTAACACTCAGCGAACTGTACTAGTAAGTGTAATCGAGCTTGAAATCATGATCGTTCCTGTAGACTGCAATTGCAAGATGTAGGCTACTGTCACGAACCCCGCTCCCTCGCTCCGCCCCCTCGAGCTTCCACGCTCGTTCCGCCCCCTCGAGCTTCGCACGCTCGTTTTGCTCCCTCGAGCTCGCACGCTCGTTTTGCTCCCTCGAGCTTCCACGCTCGTTTTGCTCCTACGAGCTCTCATGCTCGTAGCAGGTCTCCCTCCTCGGGCTCACATGCCCGCTCCCAATGGCCAGAACATTATGACCACCTGCACTCGTCTCTATCACCCCTTTATTCGTTTCTCCTGCACTCGTCTCATCACCTTTCATTGTTTACACCTGCACCTTCCCCTATAAATACCACAGCACATCCGTTTCACGGGGTTGGTTATTGTATTTAGTTTCCGTGTCTTTGCCCCCGCTAGTCTCGTCTAGTTTTGATCTCCTCTTGAACTCCTCTTGATTACCCCCTTAGCTTGCCAGCTCCTCGTTCCACTAGTACCCCTGTCTACTCCCTTTGTTAGTTTACCCGCCTCTCGATCCTGTTTACCCCGGCTTTGACCCTCGCTTCCCCCGACTACTCTCCCGGATTTGCGCCCTTTACTCTCTTTGATTCCCCGGCTTTTGACCCTACGCTTCCCTCGACAACTCTTCACTGGATTTGCCCGTTTGTACTTTTGCCTGCTTTTATTGTTAACAATAAAAGCAGTTTTTGACTTACATTGTGACTGTCTCATCTTGTGTGTGTGTGTCCGGGTGACAGAATAACCAACCTCACCGTAGACAGTCACAATGCATCACGCGGAGAATTCGTGCAGCTCACTAGAGCGGATGTTTTCAGCGCACTCTGCCCCAGGATCTACCTGTGGGAGCCATAATCGCGCGCTCACAGCCCAGGGCCAGCAGGTACGTGCGATTTCTGATTTTTGTCACCCTGCTTCACCTGTGTCTGCCCCTGAGCCCGTTTATGCTTCTCATGCATATTTTTGGCTCTTCGGACGCTGACCAAGGGGTTTTTATGCGAGGCAGCGGTTGTGTAACTCATAACCCCGCCCTCGACATTAAGGAGCCAGCGGCCCGACTCTTGGGGTTAAGCGCCAGGGAGTCAACCCTTGGAGGTTTTTGTTATGGATTTTTGTGCCCTGGCGTACCAGGTGAATTTTGATGAGGTGGCTCTGAAAGACATTTTTCAATGTGGACTGAATGAGCCAACCTCATCATTCATGCCAGGTGGTCGCTGCTGTCTCAACCTGGCTCAGTTTATTGACCTCGCCCTACTGTACGCTGGTTCCTTGTTTACTGTGGGGGAGGCAGAAACTGAACCAGCGTTCCTTACCACGGCCCCCGTCTTGAAGCCTACCACAGCCCCCGTCTTGAAGCCTACCACGGCCCTCGTCTTGAAGCCTGTCACGGCCCCAGTCCCGAAGCCTGTCACGGCCCTAGTCCCGAAGCCTGTCACGGCCCTCGTCCCGAAGCCTGTCACGGCCCTAGCCCCGAAGCCTGACACGGCCCTAGCCCTGAAGCCTGACACGGCCCTAGCCCCGAAGCCTTACAAGGCCCTAGCCCCGAAGCCTGACATGGCCCCAGTCCCGAGGCCTGTCACGGCCCCAGTCCCAAAGCCTGTCACGGCCCCAGTCTCGAAGCCAGGCATGGCCAGCGAGTCAACGCCCATGCCTGCCACAGCCAGAGAGTCAGCGCCCATGCCCGCCACGGCCAACGAGTCAGCGCCCATGCCCGCCACGGCCAATGAGCCAGCACCCATGCCTGCCACGGTCGGTGAGCCAGCGCCTGTAGCCTCGACCGTCGCCATGGCCACGTCCCCTGCTGGCCGAGGAGGCAAGAGAAGGAAGAGGGCCCCTTCTTCCCAGTCTCGTCTTGTGCTCAAGACCGCAGAGGTTCCCTCAGAGTCTTCCACAGCTCTACTGACTTCTGCTCCGCCCCCAGAGTCTTCCACGGCTCTGCCGGGTTCTGCTCCGCCCCCAGAGTCTTCCACGGCTCTGCCGGGTTCTGCTCCACCCCCAGAGTCTTCCACGGCTCTGCCGGGTTCTGCTCCGCTCCCAGAGTCTTCCATGGCTCTGCCAGGTTCTGCTCGCCCGAGAGTCTTCCACGGCTCTGCGGGTTCTGCTCCGCCTCCAGAGTCTTCCACGGCTCTGCCAGCCTCTGCTCGCCTCAGAGTCTTCCACGGCTCTGCCAGCCTCTGCAAGCCTCCTCAGAGCCCTCGCTGCCTCCTCTCGAGCCTCCCAAGGCTCCTCCTCCCAAGCCTCCCAGGGCTCTCCTCCCAAGCCTCCCAGGGCTCTGCCTCTCAAGTCTCTGGCCTCCAAGGCTCCTCCTCTCGAGCCTCCCAGAGCTCCGCCTCTCAAGCCTCTCAGGGCTTCTCCTCCCGAGTCTTTCAAGGCTCCTCCTCCCAAGCCTCCCAGGGCTCCTCCTCTTGAGCCTCCCAGGGCTCCGGCTAACGAGCCTCCCAAGGCTCCTCCTCCCAAGCCTCCCAGGGCTCCTCTTCTCGAGCCTCTCAGGGCTTCTCCTCTCGAGTCTTTCAGGGCTCCCCCTCCCAAGCCTCTCAGGGCTTCTCCTCTCGAGTCTTTCAGGGCTCCACCCCTCCAGCCTCTCACGGCTTCGCCTCTCGAGTCTTTCAGGGCTCCTCCTCCCCTCGAGCCTCTCAGGGCTCCGTCCCTCGAGTCTTTCGTGGCTCCACCCCTCAAGCCACTCACGGCTTCGCCTCTCGAGTCTCTCAGGGCTCCTCCTCCCCTCGAGCCTATCAGGGCTCCGTCCCTCGAGTCTTTCATGGCTCCACCCCTCAAGCCTCTCACGGCTCCCCCTCTCGAGTCTCTCAGGGCTCCTCCCCCTCTAAAGCCTCTCAGGGCTTCCCCTCTCGAGTCTTTCAGGGCTCCTCCTCCCCTCAAGCCTCTCAGGGCTTCTCCTCTCGAGTCTTTCAGGGCTCCACCCCTTCAAGCCTCTCAGGGCTTCTCTCGAGTCTTCCAGGGCTCCTCCTCCTCCCGAGCCTCTCGGGCTCCGTCTCTTGAGTCTTTCATGGCTCCCCCTCGAGCCTCTCGAGCCTTCCAGGGCCCCACCTCTAGAGCCTCTCGAGTCTTCCATGACCTTTTTCCCCGAGCCTCTCACGGCTCTACTCCCAGAGACTCCAGAGCTTCCTAGGGCTCTGCCTCTTGAGCCTCCTATGGCTCCACCTCCCGAGCCTCCTACGGCTCCCCCTCCAGAGCCTCCCACGGCTCCACCTCCCGAGCCCCTCACGGCTCCACCTCCCGAGCCCCTCACGGCTCTGCTCCCAAAGACTCCAGAGCCTTCTATGGCTCTGACTCTCGGGCCTCCTACGGCTCAAACCCCCGAGACTACAGAGCCTGCCAGGTCGTCGCCTCGGGGACCTCCCACGGCGCCACCTCCATTGGCTCCACCTCCTGAGCCTTCCAGGCCTTCCCCCCTAAAGCCTCCTTCGGCTCCACCTCCAGAGCCTTCCAGGCCTCCGCCTCTAGAGCCTCCCACGGCGCCACCGTCATTGGCTCCACCTCCAGAGCCTTTCAGGCCTTTGCCCCTAAAGCCTCCTTCGGCTCCACCTCCAGAGCCTTCCAGAACCCCACCTCCAGAGCCGCCTACAGTGCCGCCTCTGATGGCACCGCCTTTCACGGCTCTTCCCTGGCCCCCTGACCCTGTCTGATGGCCCCCTGACACTCTCCCTGTCCTGTGGCATCTTCCCTGGCCTCCTGACCCTGTTCTTGTCCGGTGGTCACCTTCCAGACCCCCGGACCCAGTCCCTGTCCTCCAGTCACCTTCCAGACCCCCTGACCCAGCCTCTGCCCTATGGCTGCCCCCTAGATCTCCCGACCACCCGCCTGTCCGCTATGTTCCCCCTGACCTTGCCTTGAAACTGCCCATTGACCCCATGGACTGTCTCATTTCCATCTGTGCCCCTTGGACTGCCCTCAATTTTGTTTGTGTGTTTTGTGGGTTGTCTGTTCAGGGTTTTTTGTTTGTTGGGTTCGTCCAGCACCACTTCCTCGCAACCGGCAGCGGCCGTCAGGAGCCGTCCGTTTTAGAGGGGGGAGTACTGTCACGAACCCCGCTCCCTCGCTCCGCCCCCTCGAGCTTCCACGCTCGTTCCGCCCCCTCGAGCTTGCACGCTCGTTTTGCTCCCTCGAGCTTGCACGCTCGTTTTGCTCCCTCGAGCTTCCACGCTCGTTTTGCTCCTACGAGCTCTCATGCTCGTAGCAGGTCTCCCTCCTCGGGCTCACATGCCCGCTCCCAATGGCCAGAACATTATGACCACCTGCACTCGTCTCTATCACCCCTTTATTCGTTTCTCCTGCACTCGTCTCATCACCTTTCATTGTTTACACCTGCACCTTCCCCTATAAATACCACAGCACATCCGTTTCACGGGGGTTGGTTATTGTATTTAGTTTCCGTGTCTTTGCCCCGCTAGTCTCGTCTAGTTTTGATCTCCTCTTGAACTCCTTTTGATTACCCCCTTAGCTTGCCAGCTCCTCGTTCCCCTAGTACCCCTGTCTACTCCCTTTGTTAGTTTACCGCCTCTCGATCCTGTTTACCCGGCTTTGACCCTCGCTCCCCTCGACTACTCTCCCGGATTTGCCCCTTTACTCTCTTTGATTCCCGGCTTTTGACCCTACGCTTCCCTCGACAACTCTTCACTGGATTTGCCCGTTTGTACTTTTGCCTGCTTTTATTGTTAACAATAAAAGCAGTTTTTGACTTACATTGTGACTGTCTCATCTTGTGTGTGTGTGTCCGGGTGACAGCTACAGTGAAAAAGGAGTTACATTTTGGTCTGTACTCACCCAATACAGATTAGATCACTTCATAAGACATTGATTAAACAACTGGAGTCTTATTGATGACCCCATTCATAAGTAGAACATTATTTAAAAATCGAAATCTTTTGCAATCATAGCTGCATACAGTGTGAAACTCAGTAATGCAACATAAAATAAAACTAAAGTCAAATAAAATTAAATAAATTAACAGTGCAGTTAATATGGTAAATGGTCTGTTAAGGTTAAAAAGGCACTATGCCTTTTTAACCTTAACGGTATGCAAAGCGCTTTACACTGTGACTCATTCACACACACATTCATACATGCAAGGCACTAGCCTGCCATTGGGAGCAACTTGGGGTTCAGTGTCTTGCCCAAGGACACTTCGGCATGTGGAGTCATGTGGGCCAGGATTCGAACCACCAACCCTGCGATTAGTACCAACTGAGCCACAACCGAGACAACAGGAAGCTAAACTAATAAGAATAAATGTGCAAATAATAATAATAATAATTGTGATAGTAATAATAATTGTAATGATGGAGGCCCAGAAGTCATATCATTCATTGTCCTCATTCTATGACTGATAGACACAAAATGTGTATTCCAATCGACCGATAGTGCCTTGCAAAGTGGACAAGTATTCAGGCATCTTAAGTGTGATTCCAATCCGAAGGAACCATGTATTTTAAATTCGGCACTCCAAATGACAACGGGAATAAGGGCACATCACTGACATCAATATATTACTTCACAGGAAGGGGAGACGGAAATTTACTCACCAGTCATTGCAAACCATGAGAGTACTACACAAAGTTTGGCAAAAATAAAAGGTGTGCTTGCTATGCAGTTGTGCACGAGTGTCAAGGGCGCAAGATGCAACAGTTAGACCCGTTATCATGACAATTGGTCAAATACTGTAGCAGTTAAGAAGACACACATGTTGTAAAATAACTGGACTGTTCTCCACCTAAATTCTCTCTGTTGCAGCATTGTCAAGAGTGGCAAAGCAAGTTCACGCAGCTGCTCAGGCTAATAGCCAGTGCCAAACTTAAAGCAATATTAAGTAACCCGTTTGCTATTTCACTTCCTCGGCGTCCCGTATGAAGCCTGCCAAAATTCTAAAGGAATCGCAATTCCCTTTGCACTTGCATTTCTGATGCCTTACAGAGACACCTGTCAATCAGTATTTGGGGTGGGAGTTTATACTGTGGGGCATGTTTGTAATTGGAAGTGATGTCAGTCACAATCGACCACATTTTAGAGCACATACTGCCTTGATGTCGATGACCAAATACATTTTTGTGGTAATCAACATTATGCCAAATATGCTGTGAACTAAGCTTAACTTGTATTGAACCAGAATTTTCCTTTAATAAGCACAAAAAATACATGGCAAACAGAAATATTGGACAAAAGAGTTTCTTTCACTCTATTCACCAGCGTGGATGAAAATCTTCACTGAGATTGTAGCAATGCATTCTATGAAGGAGGCATGCAATGCTGTTTTAGATTTTGATCAGAATAAATGGTCTTTTAAGGCAGCATAATTAATGATGCTTGATAAATAAAATTATTAATAATGCTTCTACAAACACCCTGTCTACACTGTATGTGTTGAAGCGAACATTCTAAACCATTTATTTTTTTTGTTGTCAGGAGCAGCATCAGCGAGTGCAGCGCAAAATGGAACGGAACATCCGTTTACTGTTGGCGCGCCTCAATGGACACTTGCAGTGTAGACAGCATCATTGATTTACATTTACATTTATGCATTTGGCAGACACTTTTATCCAAAGCGACTAACTTTGCACTTATTACATCTTATATTTATTATTCCTTATTACAGGGACAATCCCCTAGAGCAACCTGGAGTTAAGTGCCTCACTCAATGACACAATCGTGGTGGTTGTGGGGATCGAATCGGTGACCTTCTGATTACCAGTTATGTCCTCTAGCCCACTATGCCACCACCACTCGAGGATTATAATGGGATCTATTTGCTTTTGACGCAATGCTATGCACACGTCTGCTTGAGACAAGTTGTGAGGGTTGGAGGTTGGTTCTAAACAAATAACTCTAGTAATTAATCTTCAGCACGTAACCCGTTCGTTTGTGCTACAGACAAAAGTAAAACTTCAATTGTGCAGCCCTTAAATTGAAAGATGGACTCAAACCATATGTACCAGATTTTCATTAGAGATTCTGGGGTGAGCTCTTTTAACTTGGGCCTGCCAGACACCACCCACAACACCCTAGCCATCCCCTATGATGGCAAAAATTGTTGCTACCTAGGTTGGCAGCTCACTCAATTTTATGACAGAGGTCTGTATGTGGCCAGCTCCATTTGTAATTTGTACAGTAAATGTGTCTATTTCCATAAGTAAAAGCTAGAAATATTAAGCACACTTATATAGTCAAGGACTGTGTGTGTCTTTACAGGGTGTCTCAGCCTCCACAGACTCTAGAGGACTTGGTAGAGAGTCTAAAACTACTGGAAACTCCTCAGGCTGATCTTAACAAGATTGAATGTAAGATTCCACCTATCCATGAGCAGTTTATCATGCTTGAGAAATACAAGGTTACTGTCGGCCCTGCTGTGAGTGTCGTGCACGCACACACACACACACACACACACACACACACACACACACACACACACACACACACACACACACACACACACTCCCTCAGGTGTCCTAGTCAAAATATCTCCTAAATACACTTTCATCTCTTGCCCCCATTGCATATTTGAAATTACTTTTATTTAACTCAGCTTTCGCTCTCTCTCTCTCTCTCTGTAGATGTTGGAGTTGCTTGAGGCTCTGAAAGGAGAGTGGGTGTGGTTCCAGCAGGCTTGATTGACAGTGACATTATGTTAAAGAAACACAAAGACATGATGAAGAGCAGTCTGATCCTCCCCTCGGAGGGGTTTATGAAGAAGACGCAGTCTGCTTACAGAGCTTCAACAACACTGGTGAACACTGCACACACGCACACAAACACAGCCAGTAGGTTTATGGCCAGGGCTGTCTCAGTCCCCACTGTGAGCTTCACATCCCAGCATGCCTCTTTTCTGTAGGTCAGTTCACTACATGGGCAGCACCACAGGTCTTTGCTTGCTGGGACTGTGGGTGTTCTGCAAGCTGGAGTGTGCTATGTAGAGCCATCGACCTCCCACATGCCCCACGGCACATCGCAACCAATTAGCCTTGAGATAATGTCTCAAACGTGATGAAGCCTCACCTACAGCAGAAGTGACTGTCACACTGACATCCTGCCCTTGACTTAGCTCTCAGCCTCTCCACCTCCCTGTTTCTCTCTCTCTTTCATTGTCTCGTACAGCTGCTCCACCTCCTGCTGATGTCTTGGTGCTGTTTATTCTCAGCTCTATTAAAAACGAGATAAAGTAATTTTTTCTGTCTTTCACTGCCACCTCTCTGCACGAACAAAGTTGTATCAAACAGAACAGAGTTCTTGTCCTACTTTCCCTCCCTCCTGTATGTTCTTCCCTTTTCTGCACTTCTTTGCTTACTTTCGCTCCCATCTCGTATTTATTGTGTTTGCGTTAACGTGTTATCCTTGATAGCTCTGTGAAGTCTGTTGTTTTTCAGTTTGATCTCCAGATATTTCTTTTCCCTGTTTTTTCCTCTGTTCTTCACCTCCCAGTGTGAATCTAAAGCCTTCCATCTTGACATAGACAAAGTTCGAGGATTTGGCACACGCGATTAACGCAAAACCTTTGCAACGAGTCAACGCATGGTGAAAGCGCTCAACGTTCACTGTCATTATTAGTTTACACAACCCATGCATTTCCTAACGTAGGTGGCAGCTGTAAATTGTTAGGAACAGCAGGATTGTCTGGATTGTTCCTGCAAACAATGGCAGGCTCCTTCAGGTTAATGAGGCCAGGAAGCAGCTTTGTGTGCAAAGAAATTTGTATTCAGGAGAGACAAACAGTTTCAATAATATCACAATTATTCAGTCCAAACACATACTACTGGACCCTGCCTAGGTGCCCCTTTAAAATCTCATCTCATGCTCTCCATGGACCCAGTGTGACTTTCCTGCTTAGATCCGACTCTGAGGAAAAATACTACATTGGGTTTTTCAGCGCAGAGCCAATTAAACCTGTATGATAGGTTAAAATCTCTGTGGCAGATTTATAAAAAAATTTGCTCATGTAAACATTTCCTAATTACATTTTCTTTACATTTTAGTCAGGCATGACGGAGAAAGAGAAAAAGAGATTGGACATCATCAAACCTCTTAACACACACTGTTGAATTCGTTCTGCTCCAGCAACTCACTTCAGCATGTGCTAAATGCTTCAGTAAATCAGACATTATACAAACATTGACTCATTATTCCTTATGGATCCTCACGTGCTGCTTAATGGGTCACCTTAATTCAGAAATGTGTAAATGTGTGTTTTTTGTAAAATGTAGAGATGCCTGTAAACATCTCACCAGAGGCCTCATTCAGGGCAGATAGCAGCCTTCTGGTGTCTGTGCGAGTGTGTTACTGTACAAGGTGAGTGTTGCCATCCTGAGATGAATGGGGCACTTTTCAAAAGATCAAATATCTCGTAAATCAAAGTTGTTGCAAGCGCACGCAGACCGTGGGAGTCCAGGCCTGTGAGCCGAGCAGGGTCGGAGACAGAACTCACACACTGCTCAGGAAAGAGACCTACTGACCTGCTGAGCACCAACTGTGAAACCACATATAGCACATTGAGGGAAACATGCTCACGTTGAAAATGTTCTGTCCAATAGGAATCAGTTGATATTTTTGAGAGAGCCAAGCTGTTCTCTGGGGAAATAACGATCGCTTGTGCAGTTTTTTAATAATTAACCATGTATATGTGCATCTGTGAGCATGTGTGGGGTCTTTGTATGCCTTTGTTTTTATATGTTTATGGTCTTATTTGTGTGTGCATGTGTATAGGTCACTTTGGCAGAGGGGTGACTCCAGATTCTGCACTGCAGCAAGTGTCAGTGTTGTGTGCACAGTTTGAGGCTCTTAAAGAAGAGGAGGAGAGCATACGCTGCACTTGCAGTGTTATTAAGATTGAACAGTCACAGAGTTCAACAGATTGAACTCTAAAGACTTCCTCAATCTAGAGAAGGTGCTTATTCACTGCTGTAGAGCTTGAAATTAACTTCCACTAACCCAGCATATGAGGGTTACGCTGTCAACTATCTTGACAGAATCTGGGGTAGTTCATGTAAGCCAAATCTGTGCAGATTTAGTGCAAACATTCTACTCGTGAGTCAGGATGTAATTCTGAAATGCAGGATGAATTCTGGATGAAAAGTAGCCGATTTTGACAGCATCTGAGCAGGTCTGACTTACATGAAAATTACCATTACAAGGCAATAAATGACTCGCATGCTGGTTGATTGCCGTCTTCTTAGCTAATGTTAAAGTAATAGTTCACCAAAAAATACAAATTCTGTAATACTTTTCTCGCCCTCATGTCATTGCAAATCCGTATGACTGACTTTCTTGTGCAGAGCACTGATTATGTTTAAAGTTATCTTAGAATACTAAATTAATTTGAAATTGATATACTGTATTTGTAGACAAAGGTCTCATTAAACGAACCAAGACAGGGAACAGGTTTTTATAAAAACTGAAAATTGACATTTATTCACTTTATAACTTCGTCAACTCCATTAGACACACTAAAAAGCATGCTATTTTAACTTGATCCATCCTACGAGTGTAAAGTCTTTAATTATCTAATAATGGTATTCAGTAAAGGAGTTACAGTAATTGAATAAAGTGGTCATGACATGAGGAATAACATTTGACTTGATCTTTTGACATGTAAGAGGTCATTGTGCTATATATACATACTGCAAGTTTCAGAACTGAAAACTTCCTCATTAATAGAAAAATAGCATTTATTTAAACCAGGCTCTAGAAACGAGCCGTTTGGAATTTGAGGAACTTGTGACATCACAAGGACCAAATACATCTGCATATGACTGCCTCTTCAGCAAGACATCAATGCCTATTTTTCATCATTGCACCCTTGGCCCCGCCCACTGGTGTTCACAGTCAGTCAGAGATGAAGAGGAGAGAAGGCCTGTCATATGGGTGACCAGAAATCCCAGTTTACCCGGGACAGTCCCGGTTTTATGAGGTGTGTCCTGGTATTCTGATAATTCTCTGAAAAATGTAATTATCTCCCGGTTTTAGCTGTTAGGTTCAACGATATTGTTTCTTTGAAATAAAAAATCCTTGATGTCCTTCTAGGTATAGTGTCTGGTATCGTTTTGAAGGGAAGGAAAGCTATTTTGTGGCATTGCATGTTGATTTGATGCTACTTTCACTCTAGTCTACAGCAATCCACTTGCCATGTATCTGGTTACCATGACAACAATGCCACGCGCTTGGCGCTCACTGTTGCTATCTGTCATCAGCCAGCGCTAGTTAGAAATGGCCAAATGAAAATGCGTGTTCAACGAGCTGAAAGAAGCCGATCTATTTCTTTGCGCGACACAGGAAAAATGTAATTGTGTTTTGTTGTCACTGTAAATGTTCACTTTCCCATGGCCGCAGAGGTAAATCAGAGATTGCAGGTCATATTCAGACAGCTAAGACAGACACACTGCATTTCTTTGCATAGTAGAAGCACTTAAATGTTGAAATGTGGGAACTGCATTTAAAATTTTAGGTTCCAATGTTGCAAATGTTTTTTTTAAATGTGTAGCTGACAAGAAAAGTAATACACATGACAAGTCACATTATTACACATGCAGAGGACATCAAATAGAAAGAATTGGCTACATGTAATTAAAAAAAATACATTTACAAAACAATATATATAATAAATAAAAAATACACTGTCACAAACTACTGTATATGATGACACTGCATTCAGCTGCACATTTTGTGTTAATACATATATATTGCATTCCTGTCCTGGTTTTGGACTATCAAAATATATTCACCCTACCTGTCATGGGAGATTCATCTACAGCAAAGTTGAATTACACAGGACACCTTCATGTTTAATCTGGATTAAATGTTTTTCTACACTAGATGAACAGTTTTGACCATTATCATGCATCTCACGCCTCTTTTAAAAGACGCAATGTCAAGTTATAACTCTATATAGGAGACCTCCATTGTGTTTCATTCATTTGCGCTGTTTCCTGTTGTTTTGAAGGCATCCTTGACCCTTTTAACACCCTTCTGTGCTATTTATAATTGTTAGTTTTCTTGTAAACATGCACTGTATGGACATCGTTGATTGTTTTGATGGGTTTCCACTGGTACAAGCAAAACTTCTCATTCAGCCACTGGCTGGAAGAAACACATGCAGTTCTGTGTGTAAACAAGCACGGAAGATGTGAGATGTGAAGACCAGCATCTCTGCTTTGGTGTGTTGAAGCCAGTTGAAGCACCACAACATCACCATGGATTGTACAAAGCTTGCGTATTCAGAACATTTCAGCGTGGATTGTTTGTGAACCAGTCACAATATGAATCAAGCTTTGCAAAGGAACTGAAAGATGTGGCAGTTAAACACTACCACACCCATGAGTAAACAGTTTCATCCATGAATGAATTCAATGCTATGACTGTTTGATAGTTGCTGTGCTTAAATGAATATTTTGAAACATTCAGATGAAATGTGTTGGCTGTATGCTATGCGTTAACCCTGAAATGTAGTTTTATAAATTATAATGTAAAGTTTGTTCCTTTTTTTCTCAACTGAGTCTCAAATATGGTTGTATATTTGGGGCTGCATGAAGTTTGCCAATCAGAAAAGAGGGCATTTACTTAGGGCCAGATAGCTTTAAACCGATCTTTCAGACAGATGGCCGGAGACAGTGTGGAAAAAGATAATATATTATTCAATTATGATTGTTTTGATGTAAAAACACTTTACTGACATTATAAGTGGACCTCAGGGAAGTACATTCTATAAGAAAAAATAAATAAAAAAAATCAGTTTTCATAAAATTCTGATGTTGACAAAATTTTCCATTTTTCCATCTTAACCATCTGTTGATGAAGTGGGAAAGGGGTCTTCAGAGGTATAGCTGACCATGACATTGACTGATTTATTCAGGATTAAAATTTTTTTTTTAAAGATGTAAAACGAGGACACAACTTTGAGGCATTTTTTTAAAATGAGCACAGTTTACACATATCCTTTAGATTAAAATTTTCCAGTATTTTTATGATTATAAATTTCTTGATTTTTATCATAAAGATGACTTTTGTATGGAAATCCCAGTCCTTCTTTTCAATACAATTGAAGTTGATAGTGTCTAACTTGAAAAAAGGACCCACAAGTAGTCCATGTGGTATGTGCATTATATTCCAAGTCTTTTGATGGCTTACAATACAATATGACACACGACACATATTCACGCGAGAACTTGCATTGTTTTGCACCAAGAACAACTGAAGTTCTCACATAGAAATGTGTGCCACTGTTAACAAGCTTGTCTCATAACCCTCATCAATGTGCAACAGATGTCAAGATTTCGGGTTGATTCTCACCAGAACCTATGGTATGTCTTCTGAAGACTTGGAATGTGACGTACAAGCCACATGCACAATACTTTTGACACTTTGGTCCTTTTTTTAAGCTTTAAAGTGAGGTACTTTCCACTCCCATTGTACTGAAAAGACGTGATATTCATTAAAACATCTCCTTCGTGTTCTAAGAAAGAAAGTCATATGGGTTTAAAACAACATGAGGCAATTACTTTAATTGATAAACTCCTCTAAAAGAGTTAAATGTATATACTTGCTAATGTCATGGAGTTTGCGCTTTAGTATTTGCTTAGTGATAGAGAGCATGATTCTGAAGATGAGAGTAATATTGAATAATATTGACACTGTTTCAAGAAAAGCCACTTCAGGTTGGGAACGTGGTGATATTTAGATGCTGTTTATATATGTGTGTGTTTGTGTAAGATCTAGATTACATGCAGCAGATATGGGAGATCTCCCAGCAGTGGGAGGCTTTGTTGGATGAGTGGAGGGGTGGTTCAATTGGCCATGGAGAACACCGCACAGACCATGTTCAAGAGACTCCTCGAACTCAGCAGAGAGTTCAAGGCAAGCCAACACAATATGCATTATACATGTGGTACTCAACCGTAGTTAGTTGTAAGTGTCACATATGAAAAATACCCTCTGAATGACCACTGAATGTGTTTGGTTTCACGGGGTCACTTTAAAATCAATCTTTTAAATGGATAGTTTACCCAAAAATTGTCTTTAATGTTACGCAAAAGAAGTTGATTGTTGGAAACCTTGTGCACATTTGAGTACCAAGACCCTGTTGAGACCCTCAAATACACACAGATACAAACAAAAAGCATCAGGAAACCACTAAACCACCATCACACCCCAAAATGGGTCCAGTCATTGGTGTCTCATCTTCTTCTCTTCTCACACACACTTATTCATTAGCAGCAGGACAGCGCCAAATATATACATTACTTCGATTCTCTTTGTAACATTGTGTGGCAGGGAGGAGGGTGGGGCCAGGTCGTGATTCCGCACACCCTCGAGAGGGATTGGGGCCTACCGAAGAGGGCAGTGTGGGAGAGAGAGATTTACGGACAGCTGTCCGACACCTGTGTGTGTTTGTCTTTTTGGTTCAGTTTTATATGAAACTATTATTTATATCGTCAAGCCAGTTCTCGCATCCTCCTTTCCCTTTAATCCCTTTACACAGTGAAAAAAGCTATTTTTTGTCGCTAATTACCCTTTAAAGCTAATTTAAGCTTCTCTTCTCACCAACTTCTCATTATTGTGACATTTAGCTTTAAGCAGATTAGAAACACCTGCTTGATTCAGACCCTTTGGGTGCTTTTCATTTCCAGCATAGCATTCAGCTTTTACACATCAACCTGCAACTGACTGTTAGAAAGTAGCATAATAGACTGATTGTGATTGTGTGTGTGTGTGTGTGTGTGTGTGTGAGCGTGTATTTATCACTTTGTGGGGACCAAATGTCCCCATAAGGATAGTAAAACCCGAAATGTTTGACCTTGTGGGGACATTTTGTCGGTCCCCATGAGGAAAACAGCTTATAAATCACACTAAATTATGTTTTTTGAAAATGTAAAAATGCAGAAAGTTTTCTGTGAGGGTTAGGTTTAGGGGTAGGGTTAGGTTTAGGGGATAGAATATAAAGTTTGTACAGTATAAAAACCATTATGTCTATGGAAAGTCCCCATAAAACATGGAAACACAACATGTGTGTGTGTGTGTGTGTGTGTGTGTGTGTGTGTGTGTGTGTGTGTCTTTGGTTTCAGGACAAGCAGTGGAAGGTTGTGGACTCTTCTAAGAGCAAGATCAAGCAGTTTTAAGAAAATCATCCCACTGATCACAGACCTCAGGAATCCAGCCATGAGAGAGAGGTGGAATACACACACATACACATGGACCCCTGTTATCAGCATAATTAAGTGTCATAATCACACTTCTCAGTGTCATCAATTCTCCTTATCAAGAGTGGTTCCTGACAAAATGACTCTGTCGTCTTTCATGTTGGCTCGTCAGTTGACAATCGCTCTCCTGTGTTAGAGATATTTCCTTCAGTAGCTGCTGACCTGAGGTCTATTGTGAAGTCGGGCTGATAATCATCAGTGCCATCAGTTTAGTGCAGATAGCCAGGGATTGAGTTGGACTAAAAACTTGCTTGGACCATGCAGTCCCATCACAACATACTTCGCATAATTCCACTATATGTATCACATAAGCATAGAAACTATTGGCTGCTGAATTATCTACAATAGTTCAGTGTTTCCTAATACAATGTCAGTTTAGGGATTTTTAAAGGGATTAATGGAAAGGAGGAGGCGAGAACCGGCTTGACTATATAAATAATAGTTTAATGATAAACTTAAGCAAAAAGACAAACACACAAAGTGTCAGACAGCTGCCTGTAAATCCCTCTTTCTCTGTCCCACTGCAGTCTCCAGTCGACCTTTATCCCTCTCTGAGGCTTGATTAGCCTGATTAGGGGCCGGGTGTGTAGCATCACGACCCGGCCCGCCCTCTGCCCTGTCACAGGATTGTCCAAAATATGTAGAGTTGGGGTTCTCCAGAAAGATTGGGAAACACAGACTAGTTAATATTTGTAGATTTTCACTGTATGTCTGAGATATGGAGGGCAAAATATCTCATAATTAAATAAATTGTTAAATATTTAAATAAATCATATTAATAAAAAAAATCTATTAAAGTGATTGTTCATCCAAAAATGTTAATTCTGTCATCATTTGCTCACCCTCATGTCATTTCAGATATGGATTACTTTCTTCAGCTGAACACATACGAAGATCTTTTGAAGAATATTTCAGCTCTGTAGGCCCATACAATGCAAGTGGATGGTGACCAGAACTCTGAATGCCCAAATATCACATAAAGGCAGCATAAAAGTAATCCATACAACTCCAGTGGTTAAATCCATGTCTTCTGAATTGATCCAATCAGTTTTAGGTGAGAACAGACCAAAATGTAAAAAACTTGGGGAAAAAATGCACTCCTGGTGCACTTCTGTGCCACCATTTGCTCTTTATTTGCAGTGAACTGTTTGGGGGAAAGCTGGAAACAGGGAAATTTAATTATAGTCTTCTTGTATGCAAAGGTAAAATCATGATAATGATAAATTCATACTAACGCATGTGTGGGTGTACAAAATAAAATTATAAAAATATCTTCTGGGATGTTATTTTTTCTTAAAACACTTGGCGTTAGTTCAGAGTCCTGATAACAAGCTCAGAAATGGAATCAGGAGTGACAGAGCAGAGAGAGATCTACAGTATGCAGAGTTGTGAGTCCCAAGGTAAAGGGGTGAGCAAATCTGCTTAAAAAAAAAGCTAAATATCAAGCAGGGGTTTGTTTTAACTTTATTGTCTGTTCAGATTTACTGGACAGAAATTCATCTTTGACACTGGCTTCAACAACATTCTACAACCACATTAAACACATAAAACACATAATAATTGATAAATACATGATTCGATAAAAAACAGTATACATAATTCACAATAACAACCCTAATTGAGAATTTGGTTTAAAACAGTCACTGCCATTGGGACAAATGATTTTTTAAAAATATTCTTTCTAGCATACGGTGTACGTAGCTCATGCGACTCGAAGGGAGGACTTCAAAGCAGGAGTGAAGAGGATGGGTCTGATCTGAAAACACAACTAGCGCCTTTTTCTCCATAAAATTTAAGAATAGTTCTTGCAATGTACTCTGTTTATGGCCGATAATCTTGTTTGCTTCGTTAATTACTCGTGTTAATTTATTCTTTAATTTCATTGTTAAATTTCCATACCATGATACAATATTATAGGTTAAAATGCTTTCAATCATCGATCTATATACAATGGTTAAGATCCTCCTTTCGATGTCAAGGTTTCGCAACTTTCTAAGTAGGCTTAAACGCTGTCTTGATTTCTTATGTACATAGTTCACATTATCCAAAAACGAAAGTTTGTCATCAATGATTGTGCCTAAATATTTAAAATTTTGAACTTGCTCAATCTTTACACCTTTTATAGTTACTTCTTCATATAGAAGGTCAACTGTACATTTCTTATTCTGATTCCCACAGCATAATTCCTTTGTCTTCTCAATGTTCAACCGTAGATGACTATTGTCGCACCATTGTACAAGACTTTCAATATACTCAAAGTAGGTGGGACAGTTCTTGTCTATTTGGCACGAAATTAAAACCAAATCATCTGCATATTTAATCAACGTAAGATCATCACTGTTACACTTAAGTTCATTAGTATAAACAGAAAAGAGCAAAGGGGATAATACACATCCCTGAGGTAATCAAGAATGTAAGACTATGCGCTCAGATAAGATTCCGTTAACACGGACTCTTTGCGGCCTGTTGCTTAAAAAATTCGCAATCCATAAAATTAACCAGCTATGTACCCCTAAATCTCGCAACCTTTCTATTAAAATTTGTGGCTGTACAGTATTAAATGCTGATGTAAAGTCCATAAAAAACATTCTGACATGAGCATTTGTTTTATCTAAGTGATGCTGTGCTTTATGAAGTAAGGTCAGGCAGGCATCAGAGGTGCAAAATATCTCATAATTAAATAAATTGTTAAATATTTAAATAAATCATATTAATAAAAAAAATCTGGGTTTCTGGGTTGCTGTCAGAAACTGCATAGCTTGGTCTATGTCAAGCCAACTGTAGCTATTCTGAAATTTACAAGACCATAAATGCATAGAAAATCCTTATTTCTCTATCAGCTATTAAGATAATAGATCAACACTTTGAAACAAAAGGTGCTGTTGCTAGTAAGAAATGATCATGGAGGTATGACCACCTGCTGAAATTTACGGTTCTCAAAGTGTCTCAAAGTCTGGTGAGAATGTTACAGAAAGGCTTGCTTCCCACAATTGAAAAGTTGTTTTCTAAAGAGGAACGATCTGATGTTATTTTTTAACAACTCAACGCTCCTGCCCACATTGCAAAGACCACTGAGAAGTGGCTTGAGAACAAGTCCATCAGGCTCATGTTTTGGCCTGGTCAGAGTCCAGATTGAATGGGAAACATTTTTCAACCACTCATCAACTGTTTAAAACCATCAACATTGAGTGGAACAACATTGACTTTTTGTAAAAAGCTGTCTGCAAATGCATAAGCATTTGAAGATATCAAAGTGAAAAACTGTCCTATACTAAGTTACTTTATCTACTGTACAATTTTTTCTAATTTCCAGACCAATAATTTGTTGTTAAGCTTTAAAGTTTTGCCATTTTGTGCTTGGCCCAATTTATTTATTTATTTATTTTGCCCAGGTGTGTACAGAACTGAGATATTCTTCAAAAAAATCTTAATTTGCAGAAGAAACAAAAGTCATACACATCTGGGGTGGCATGAGGGTGAGTAAATGATGAGAGAGTTGTAATTTTTGGGTGAACTATCCCTTTAAATTATTAATCATTAAATCACTAAATTAATCAATACATATGTTCCATATATTTCATTTATAATATCTTTGCATGCATTTTTAACTTACCATTGGCTTTGGGTTAATTTTCATTTATGCACTAGTTCTACGTTTTTATTTTCAAAATGTTCCTCCCTAAGTGACCGTTCACACAGAATGGGCCCTTGCATTAAAAAACTTTACGTTGCACAACAAATTGCACAGCATGCATGTGTATTTCTTGAGATGTGTTTTATAAGTTGAAGTTCTTTTAACTTGACACAATGTCTTAAAAATGTTGGGTTCATTGCACGAGATGCTGGAAAATCAGTGAGATGTGTCGCAATGGAAATCAATGATTTTCTTCTTGTAATTGTTGGCATAGAAAAACAATTCCAAAACAAGCGCAATACAAAAATGTGTGCTGTGTGAATGGCCCCTAGAAATAGATTTTGAAAGGTAATGCACATTTGTGTTGAGTGACATGCCATATCTTGACTTTGTTGCGCTTAAGCCGTTTTGCCACAACTTTGGAGGTATGTTTGGGGTCATTGTCCATTTGGAAGACCCATTTGCGACAAGCTTTAACTTCATGCCGGATGTTTTGAGATTTTGCTTCAATATATCCACATAATTTTCCTTCCTAATGATTACATCTATTTTGTGTAGTGCACCAGTCAACTCCAGCAGCAAAACACCCCCACAACATGATGCTACCACCCCTATGCTTCATGGTTGGGATGGTTTTCTTCAGCTTGCAAGCCTCACCCTTTTTCCTCCAAACATAATTTTGGTCATTATGGACAAAAAGTTAAATTTTTGTTTCATTAGATCAGAGGACATTTCTCCAAAAAGTAAGATCTTTGTCCCCCTGTGCACTTGCAAACTGTAGTCTGACTTTTTTGTTTATGGTGTTTTGGAGCATTGGCTTCTTCCTTGCTATAGGACTCGTTTTACTGTGGATATAGATACTTGTCTACCTGTTTCTTCCAGCATCTTCACAAGGTCTTTGCTGTTGTTCTGGGATTGATTTTCACTTTTCTCACCAAACTACGTTCATCTCTAGGAGACAAAATGCGTCTCCTTCCTGAGTTGTATGATGGCTGCATGGTCCCATTGTTTGTACAGATGAACGTGGTACCTTCAGGTGTTTGAATGTTTTGGAGGGCCACAATTTTTTTTTCTGAGGTCTTTGTTGATTTCTTTTGATTTTCCCATGATGTCAAGCAAAGCGGCACTGAGTTTGAAGGTAGGCCTTAAAATACATCCACAGGTACATCTCCAATTGACTCCAATTAGCCTATCAGAAACTAATTGGCCAATTGCCTAAAAGCTTGACATAATTTTCTGGAATTTTCCAAGCTGCTTAAAGGCACAGTTAACTTACTGGAATTGTGATATAGTCAAAAGTAAAACAATCAGTCTGTAAACAATTGTTGGAAAAATTATTTGTCATGCACACAGTTTGTATTTGGTTTTGAAAGCTGGCTGTCAGGAAATGTCCCAGTGCTCCCTATGGCCAGTCCATCCCTATGCATAGTTGTTCTATGATCAGCTGTAATCCTACACCCTGACAGCCAGCCCAGTTACAGCTCATCACCTCTCTCTTTTCCCTCACGCTGAGTGTTTGTGCGCTCTGGCTCCAGCCCTGCCGAGAGAAACATGTTTTTCACTCTTCGTTTTTCCTCCGCCCTGTCACTCGTTCTCGAAGCCATCTGATTGGATCTGGCATTCCCAAAACAACAGCCTATCGGCTCCAATCAGGCATGTTACAACAGCCCTGGCAGAGACTGTGGATACAGGCTAACGTTCCCCTGATGACAGTCGGCTAATCACACTGATGTAACCCTCTGAAAGATCCCCGTTAGCGTCTCCTGCTGGCCGCCACCACACATTTGGGAGCAGATAAAAATAAACAGAACTCCAGCCTCTGAAGTCCAGGACCGACAGAACGGAGAAGAGAAGAGGGAAAGGAAAACTGGCACTTGTTCGAGAGATCATATGCCAGAATACTCAGGCCCGATCTCAGGGGGGCCAGTCATTGGCAGAATTTTTTTTATAAAAGAATGGTATTGTGTTGTGGATAAGATGTACTGATGGCCTCTGGGGATTTCTATGAGAGAAGGCAACAAGCTGTGCATCATGGCAATGGAATGTTCATGGGAGAATTCATTCTTTTCACTTTGATTTGCCATCCCACCTGTTTGTTTTGACAAATTCTGACCGTCAACACAACCTTCCTTTTGTGACTAAACATCACAGCAGGCTATCTTTCTTTAGATCTCAAAATACTTGACATAACATAAATGCCCTATTATTTAAGAATCAGATTTGATATGTTCATTAATTATTTACCACATTCAGTCTTTTCTCCCCAAAGGTCTATCCAATCACTTTGAACCAAAGTTTTTCAGCCTTCTATGAACTCAGATTCTTGTTTATGTATCAAAGCATCTTGGCCAATCAGATTGTATCTTTAACTGTTTGTCTGTATATTTTAGACAATGGGATCAAATAAGACGCAAGGAGCAGCAGAAGTTTGATCCAAACAGTGCAGCCTTTACACTTAAGGATATTGAACCACAATACTGAACGCATCAGTGACACATCAGGAGCTGCTAGCAAAGAACAGGTATTATATACCTTTCTCTTTGTCCCTCTTCAGAACTCTCTCTCTCTTCTTTTGGGTAATTTAAGTCATTTATTTAATTAAATCTGGTCCTTTATTTACCTGGAATTTACTGTCTTGGGTGATCCGATCACAAGTGGTCAGCCGAGACACATTGTGTTTACTCCTGGCATTAGTATTACTCAAATCCGTCTCCTATGACCACTTGTGATTCAATTTTGTTGAGGAGATGGCTCTGTTTTCAAGGCTGCATACATCACTTACCATATCAGTGTGTTACTACATAGTGAAGACGCTCAAAAAAGTATGTAGTATGACAGTTAAGAGCACAATCAGTTCTCATAGTCAATTTGTTGAATGCAGGAGAAATTGGCAGGAGTAAAGACCTGAGCAACTTTGATAAAGGCCAAATTGTTATGTCCAGATGACTGGGTCAGAGCATCTCTGAAACAGCAAGTCTTGTGGGGTGCTCCCGATCATTAGTGGTGAGTACCTAACGACAGTAGTCCGAGGAGGGACAAACATCAAACTGGCGACAGGTAGTTGGGCGCCCAAGACTCGTTGATGCGTGAGGGCATCGATGGCTATCCCGTCTGGTCCGAACCGACAGGACGTCTACTGTGGCACAAGTCACAGAACATTTTAATAATGATTATGGGAGGAATGTGTCACAACACACAGTGCATCGCACCTTGCTGCATATGGGGCTGCATAGCCACAGACTGGTCAGAGTGCCCATGATGACCCCTGTCCAAACAATTGAAAGCACCTACAATGGGCATGCCAGCATCGGAACTGGACCTCTGAGCAGTGAAAGAAGTTGGCCTGGTCCGGTGAGTCCTGTTTTCTTTTACATCACGTGGATTGCCGTTTATGTTTGAGCAATTTACTTGGGGACGTGATGGCACCAGGATGCACTGTGGGAAGACAACAAGCTGGTGGATGGAGTGTGATACTCTGGGCAATGTTCTGCTGGGAAACCCTGGGTCTGGCATTTGGTGTGCAGCCCATTTACACCCCTTCATAGCAATGATATTCCCTGATGGCAGTGTCCTCTTTCAGCAGGATAAAGCACCCTGCCACACTGCACACATTGTTCAGGAATGATTTGAGGAACATGATGAAGAGTTCAAGGTATTGCCCTGGCCTCCAAATTCCCCAGAGCTCAGTTCAATTGAGCATCAGTTGGATGTGCTTGTCTTGGTGCCAGATTCCACAGGACACATTCAGGGATCTTGCAGAGTCCATGCATTGGTGGGTTAGTGCTGTTTTGAAGACACGCGGAGGACCAACAGAAGATTAGGCAGATGGTCATAATGTTTTGGTTCATCATTGTATATACTTGAAATTGATTTAATTGCAAAGGTGTTGTTTCACTGCTTTTTGTTGTTTGAATTAAGTTCCTGAATTAACTGAACTTCAGAAGTAAGGATCTAAGCACATAATCAGGTTGGAGGGGACCATATGTAATAATTTAAGAACCAACCAATAAATTACTTAAATTAGTCAACAACTAGTTTGCATACTGAGGGGGAAGTGTTTCCCACAATCTCAAAAGTATTGTGGTTACCCCCCTATTCAAATGTTTATGCTTCAGATGAACTACGTTACTGCATGTTGATGTAGACGATATACTTAAGATGTTTTGTGAAGTCTACGTGTTTATGTATGGGCCTTTCTCAATTTCATGATTGGACAGTTATTGTTTTTTAAAGCAATTATTTGTTTTTATCCCTTGTTTTAGTGAAATGATGTCATGGGGCGTATTACAGAAAACATCCTATCTTAAGTCTTAACTTAAGATTTGATCGGTTAAGTTAGGTTTTTTCACAAATTCATTTTACAGAAATAAATCCTGACTGTTGTTAACATAACGCGCTTAGAATATGTTATTCTGTACTAGCTTTTGTCCTAAATGAGATCCTAACTGAAATTACCATGGTAATCAAGCACAAAAGATAGGATTCTAAAGTTAAGTCATTTCTGTAATGTGCAGTTGAGTAAGTGGATAAGTGATTGGAACACCTTGGAACACCAACGCCTATATTTAGCGCTGTCCTTCTGTGAATGGGGCTTTCAGATTCTAGTTCTTCACTTATTTTTCCATTTTCTTTTAAAAGTAAAGGTATTTCAATGATTGTTTAGCCGCACCTTAGGTTCATAACATAAACAAAAAAAAAACTCTTCTCAGCAAGAACCATTTTTCCCTGTATATGGTTTTTGAGTTGACAATTATAGTTCTTTGGATGCTATCTGAAAAAGTTGAAAATACAAATGTCTTTGTTGAACAAAGCTTGCCCAACTTTTTTGGTTCATTTGGAGACTTAACTTTTAGGAGTGTATTCTGCTTTGCCTTTTTGGTTCTATTTCTTCTCTTTTGGACAAACTGTAGGTTCATCAACGTCTAATCCTCTCTGCACCTCGCATAGCTCGTAAGATCCTCAGAGGCTCTGTATGTTAAAGAGATGAGGAGAGTCACTGTCAAGAGGCTTTGTGTCAGAGGTCAGGTTTGGAGGGTCAAAGATGAATTCCTCTGAGTGATATTCAGTTGTCAGGCCACCCCAGCGGGGAATCACAGTAGAGAGCTCCGGTCTCAGAGTCTTTTCAGCTGTGCAGATGTGATTTTCATTAGCTGATCAACAAAGCGCTTTCAGACTACTGTAGGATTATTACTACAGTCAGATTTTAATCTGAAAACTAAGAATTGACTCGTTCATAATCCTATTTTAGATTTAAAAGGACACTTTCCTGGACTCTGTTTAGCATTAGTGCAGTACAGTATGTGCACAATTCTGCTGGAGGCATCTGTCCCCAGGCTGCAGTCACAGGTCATGTGTGACGGCCGCAGGGGAAATGAGCCTTGTGCTTAATTTCCTTCAGAGCAGCCTTACTGCCCCTGCAGAGGAGAGCAGCTCTGTCCGCCTGTCAGACTGTGGGAGGCTATACTGCTTTCCTCCCCATCCCTCCCACGCTACCATTCTTTTTGCTCTCATTTTTGGTCCAGGGAGATTCCCAGACTTTCTGCTTTGCGCTCACAGAGGTTACAACAACACCACTTTGGATCGAGAGCAGCAACAGCCGAGCAAACCCTCATAACCCCCTAAAGCACAGAACAGTTCACCTAAAAGTGACCCACAAAGAGAGAGAGAAAAAGAAAAGACAGATAGAGTGCAAATTAGAAGTGTCATTGGCGCATTTCTCTGCACAGCTGGCGTTTCTAGAAAGACCACGTCTCTGACGTCTATTTTAGAGGCCCAGATCAATGTTTTTTCCCTGTCATTAGACACCTAACGTCCTCATGAGACTGATGGCTGCCCCTCGAGCTCTAATACAAGGTGACGCTCAGTGCTGAGTTGGAATGTGTCTGGAAAGATTAGTTCTAACATTACAAAACCTTACGCTGACCTCTGGTTTACAGATGCTGGAAGGCATTATAAAGACATGGGAGGAAAAATTCCTGGACATCACACCTTACAAAGACACAGAAATCACAAAAAGTCAAATGTCAAGAGATTGCAGACACTGCAAAAATATAATGATGATTCAGCAATCTTAAAACCTTGTTAGCTGTTAGAGAACCTTTATAAGTCCAAATCCAGCAGCCATATCACCCTGTAGCTCAGGACTGGTTGCCTACTGAAGCTAAGCAGTGTTGGGCCTGGTCAGTACCTGGATGGGAGTCCTCCTGGAAAAAACTGAGGTTGCTGCTGGAAGAGGTATTAGGGAGTCCTCACCCTGTGGACCATGGAGGTCCTAATGCCCCAGTATAGTGATGAGGACACTGTACTGTTAAAAAAAAAAAGGCACAGTCCTTTGGATGAGACATTAAACTGAGATCCTGACTCACTGTGGTCATTAAAAATCCTAGGACACTTCTTGCAAAGAGTAGGGGTGTAACCCCTGGTGTCCTGACCAAATTCCCCCCATTGGCCCTTATCAATCATGGCTTCCTAATAATTGCCATCCATTAATTGGCTCTATAACTCTACTCTACTCTCTCCACCAATAGCTGGTGCACTATTGCTGCCGTCGCATCATCCAGGTGGATACTACACACTGGTGGTGGTTGAGGAGAGTCCCCTGTTCACTGTATAAAGCACTTTGACTGTTAAGACAAAAGGCTTGTTCACACCAAGCATGATGCAAAAGTTAAAACATTTTTTAATGCTCTGCCAAGTTCAATTATCTGAACGAACATCTGAATGGATCCATCATATGAGAATGTGATGGAGCCTCGAATATACTATATATATTGGCCAATAAATTGGCAGATTTTCTGACTTTTTTAATTATAGCATCGGCTAATATATTTTAAATATATTTCTAAATATATTTAATATATTATATTTGTGCCATCTTGTTGCTACAATAATAGACTGGTGTGCAACACAGTCTCATTTAAATGGTCCACATATCAGAGCCACGGCAGACGTGTTTGAGCTCATAATTTAAAAGTGCTTGTCTGTTTTATTCTCCCTCTCTCTCCTCAACAGTTCCCTGTAACTTTTAACTCTCTTGTCTTATGATAAAAAGGCAAATATCAATGAAAAAATATCATATGCCATCTGCAAATAGGCGCATATCTCATTTAAACAGATGTAATAACCCAACCTCATATAACTTGAGCAGATCCAGCATCCTTTGGAACACTCCTCTAAATTTACCTCTAATTATCACAATCAGCCGGGAAAGTGATAAAGAGGAGCCAGAGATGCAGTTCAGAAGACAGAGAGCGACACTCAAAGCTGTCTGTATGTTGAATGTTCGGCTGAAAAGCCTACCGTGTTTGAGTGTATTTATGTGGCGCTGAAAAGCACACTATTATGCGAGACAGAAAATTGTGTGTAAAATTAATGTCTTACTTTTGGATGTTTATTCAGCTCCCGCTTCCTCCTTCAGTTGAGAGCAAGAGATCTGCCACACAGTCACTCCTCAACGGTTCCCTGTCACCTTTGTATTATATATCATTTGCAAATATGCAGATATCTCATTAAATCAGGTGTAATTCACGAACCTCACGAAAATCCAGCGTTTTCTTCCCGTAGAGCGTTCATCTAATATCTTCCTTTGAAGCGAGTATTCCATCAGCCAGAACGAAATACTTCAAGATCAAAAGTTCCTCTGTTTCTCAAATCATTACATTCACTCCGTGTCAATCCAAGCAGGTGATCCAGGCCATTTAAACTGTCAGGTGATTGCTGCTGCTTATGATGGATCCGCATGAGTGCATGAGTGCAACTTCGAGGCTGCATCCGAAACCAGTAAAAGGCTCCATCCGGAGGCTGTATATGGAGGTTGGATGAAAATAAGGGGCTTTTCCTTAAGTTTCATTCATTCAAAACATTTGACAGTTAATCCATTAACTGATTAGGCAGCAATGTAGCAAGTCAGCTGCCTATATTTTCGGATGCAGCCCAAGGTAAAAGTGTTTCACGTGTGCTTTAAGTAAATGTCTTATTCACTATGCACTGTAAGGTATATACAATTGGTTTGATACCTTATTTCTTGAGTAAATGCGATTGTAAATGCACACATGCCATCCATGGCTGCTGGACTACTGTGTGTACTGTTTTCCTTCTTCCTAATATATTAACAATTTCTTCATGTGCTTACTAAAATTACAAAAATTTGATGACTGAACAGAAATCTAAAGACACTGCTGTCTACTATTTAAAATACAATTAGTATTTAATTAATACAAATATAATTTGTATATATATATATATATATATATATATATATATATATATATATATATATTTAGCAACATTATGTTTGTTATTTATTATATTAGATTGTGTGATATATCAGCTAGTGGTCAACCAATATGGGGTTTTTTAATGACCGATGCCGATATCTAGAGAGCAGAGTGGCCGATAGGCCAATACATTGCCAATATATCACACAATTTATTATAGTAATAACAAATATAACATTTCTAAAATAATTATAATAATAAACTCTTATTTAGCACTATATTTACTCAATATCACACAAAATGAAAAAATTATAAATAGCAGTTTCTTCAGATTTCTGTTCAGTCATAACATTTTTGTAATTTATTTTCACATGAAGAAATTAAAATATTAGGAAGAAGGAAATAACAGTACACACAGTAGTCCATCAACCATGGATGGCATGTCCACGTTAGCATTCACATTTACTCCAAAATTATCAAATAAAAACAATTGTACATACAATGCATATTGAATAAGACATTTACTTATATCACACGTGAAGCACTTTTACCTTGCACTGCATCTAAAAACATATGCAGCTGACTTGCTACCTTGCTGCCTAATCAGTCAATGACTTCTTGTCCTGTCACTGGTGTCAAGCAAGGGAGTGTGGTTTGTTCTCTGTACAGCATGTTGCCTATACAGCTGGAGTTTAGCTTACTGCCCCCTGCTGAAAACAGGTGGTACTTTAATCTTGAATTGCTCGAATAGTTTAAATATTCATAATTACAGTCAGGGGACATGATTAATTAGTCATTTTTATACAATGTATTTTTCATATTATTAACCGCTCTGAATTAACACCTTAAATCAACAACTCTATTTATACTATACTATACTATAATATTTTCAGAAAAGATAGCACATAAGAATACTGTTAGTGCAACATTATGCACACATGAACACAAACAAGAAAGTGTGTTTTTTGCAGTTTTTTTGAGTTGTCCGAACTGACTTTGCCTAATTGATGTATTGGATTATTTTAAATGAGGCCTAATTGAACCATAACTTTCATGCTTTCCCAGTCGAGGGGTAATAGGTAATTTGTTTTTTTGGTGACAGAAGAAAATTCCCTGTTCACAGAGGATCTGTTACCGGCTTTATCCGTGCTGTTACGGAACGGAATATATTAGCGCCAAAAACAAGCCATTGTCTAAAAACACCATTCCTCAACATGATGGTGCGCCCCACTGCAGCGGAAGACCACCACGTGCGAGGAGCCAAAAACTCTACCTTATCATATTACTCTATGTGACACAACCACCTCCATCTCAGACCACAGAGCAAGAGAGTGAAAAAGAGACAAAACACAGAGGGTCTGTTCCTTAGTGAAATGCCTTGCTGTTTCCTGCCTACTTAGGCAGCTTTCTTCTGTGGCAGCATTCTAACTAAAAATGGAGCCTCATAAGAGATTGATTTGGAACGCTCTACATAGGCGGCAACTTCACACATCTTTCAAGTAGCGCTATCCCCATGCAGCACACAGGATACTCAATTCACAACTGATTTCAATACAGGTGAAGCGAGAGAAATCATATTTTCAGTTTCAGTAAGGGTCCAGACTCTCAGGAAGAAGAGGCGGTGGTGAGCCTTCTTCACAATGGCCTCAGTGTGGACGGACCATGTGAGTTCCTCAGTGATGTGGACACCGAGGAACTTGAAACTGCTGACTCCCTCCAGCAGTGCTCCATTAATGGTGATGGGGCTGTGTTCTCTGTCTTTCTTCCTGAAGTCCACCAGCGTGTCAGAGTGTGCACCTCTCTGTAGGCTGTTTTATCATTGTCAGTGATCAGACCTACCACAGTCGTATCGTCAGCAAACTTAATGATGGCATTGGAGCTATGTGTTGCCACACAGTCATGTGTGTACAGGGAATACAGGAGTGGGCTGAGAACGCAGCACTGCGGGGCTCCAGTGTTGAGGGTCAGTGATGAGGAGATGCTGCTGCCCATTCTAACCACCTGACGTCAGCATGACAGGAAGTCCAGGGTCCAGCTGCACAGTGAGCTGTTTATGCTTGGAGCTGATGAGTTTCTCATCAAGCTTGGAGGGCACTATGGTGTTGAATACTGAGCTGTAGTCTACAAACAGCATTCTCACATATGTGTTCCTTTTTTCCAGGTGGGAGAGAGCAGTGTGTAGTGTAGATGCAATGGCATCATCAGTGGAGCGGTTGTTGCAGTAGGCAATCTGCAATGGGTCCAAAGACGTGGGCAGCACAGAGCAGATGTGATCTCTGATTAGCCTCTCAAAGCAGTATAATGTCCAAAAATGCTGTCTAGGTAGGCAACACACTAGGTGTTGAAACACAACCAGTCTTTAAAAGGGCCTACGATACCCAACAATACTTTCTAGGTTGGAAGCTCACATGATTTTGAAATACAGCCAGTGTTTGGATATGTCTTTGATTCTCAGAAATAATGTCTTGATAGGCAGTTTACTAGGGTGTGAAACAGATACAAAGTTTTTTTTTTTTAGCAGGTCAGGCAGCAGTGGTCTCTCAGAGTCTAGTTTTCGATCTTTGTTTTGATAAGCGGGCTAAATGGATTACCAAGGCCAGGGCACCTTGAGCTCTCAAACAAACATAATTACCATCAATCTCCCTAGAGATCAGGTCTCAAAAGTTTTTGGGCAAACAAGTCAAGGTTCCAAAAAACGAACGTAAACTTACTCTCTATGAATGAATAAATGCTAGAGGGAAAAGTGTTTAGAATGCTGTTACTCTTTTGGGATTGATTGAGGTCATCCGAGAGTTTCACAAAGTGTTCGATGCTCACAATTATAAAAACGAGCCATGAGCAGATAAGAACTGGAGAGGATGCTTTGACACATGGCAGCTGCACAAAAGCTCTAATCTAACGGAATCATTTGTACAAGCAGCCTTCTTCCCAAGGGCTGAAGGTTTGCTGAAAATGCCTCAAGGCCTGTTCGTATTTAGCTAGAAGCAATGTCTATGTGTGTAAGATGTGGATGAATCAAAAACCAGTCAAAAGCATTGTTTGTGTCGGATGCCTGTTTGTCCGTTTTGATGTAAGTCCCATAGTTTAAGAATTTTGTGTTTATTATACCTCTCTATGGAGGTATAATAAACACAAGCTATTTGTGACCCTCTTATTTTTTATTTTTGAGAATGCGCCATGTGTGTGCTTACTTGCCTCTACTTTAAAGACAAAAGTGTCAACAGAACTCAGCTAAATTTGGCAAAACCTTCCTTTGGGGATTTCCATTTTTCTTTTAAAATGCTAAATGTTTCCTTTAAGAGTTAGGGTTAGTCTGTAATAATTATGAGTAAAATGTAGTAATTATAATTAGCTCTATTTAAAAACAATCAGGGTCATGTGTGTGTGTGTGTGTGTGTGTGTGTGTATGAAATAAAGAAAACAAACAGAGCATATGTCATATTTAATATGACGTGAATAAAAATGAGACTGTAAGGGATAGAAGTATTTTAGTTTATTGTACTTTTTGTGAATCCAGACTGATCACAATACCAATTTGGTAACAGTAGGTCGAAAATTTTGCTGCTGAATTTGGTCTGTGCTGACCAAAATTCAAACTTCTGCCCCCCCAGTGGCTGAAACTGGAAGTGTTGTTGAAGGTATTGGCATGTGTGAGCTCCATTTTAAGGTGAAATTTCCTCAGAGTGGCTCCAAAAGCTAGATGTATTTTTAGTTGTGAATGATAGTAGTCAATAGGAATGCATATTTTATTAACTCCTAACCCCCTAACCAAAGCCCAATCCTAACAGTCAGTTGAGAAAAAGTAATTTTAGATAGAAAATGTAACCTCCGAATCACAGTCACCATTGTTTATTGCACCTATCAGTAGCACTATTGGGAAAAGTGTTCATGTTTGAAATGATGCATGATGATAAAAGTTCTGATGGGGGATGAGGCTTGTTAGCAATTCAGCTGAATTGGGTTGATTTCAGGGTATATGAACTTTCGGAAGCAACGTGTCAATTTCCTGTGTGATCATATTGGTGAATAAGATCACACAGGAAATTGACACGTTGCTTCCGAAAGTTCATGTGTGATCATATTGGTGAATAAGATAGTCCGTCATTGAGCTAACAAAGTATTGAAAATGTATCTTTTCACAAATTTTCTAAATATAGTGAGCAAAATCTGTGGAGAAAGAAAATTTGATTATAGACAGCACAACATATTGCCTTCACAACTTTGTTTGCGGTCACATCAAATTCAACATGGCATCTACTCGGACTATGGCTGTTAGAAAACCAAAGATGGATTTTTGCTTGTGTCTAGAATGCCCAAATTTGCCATCTAGGCAGGGAGCTCACAAGGTTTTAAAACACATCTAGTGTGTTTGTTGTGTATCTTTTTATAAACGCAGTGTGCTAATATATTGATTCTTAAAGACTGCAGCTCTCTCTGTGCTCTAACCTGTCATATCCATCCATGTCTCACACCCACCTGTGAGAGATAAACAAAACGAGACAGAATCACAGGAGGGTGGTGTCTTGCTGATAGGTAGACATGGGGAGAAAAAAGACACATAAGAGTGAATGGAGGCATAAAGGGGTTAGGGGGTAGAGAGAGGAGTTTGTGCTGAAAAGGTTCTCAATAATACACTATAATCTTGCTTATTTCTAGAAGCTCCAATCCTGCAGAACAGAGAAAGGGCGTGGACTCGCTCTCTCTTTCTCCCTTTCCTCCCTCTTTAGCACACAAACCTGCTCGTATTGTTCGTCCCCTTCAATACTGCAACAAAAGGCGGACATATGCTTTCTTATCTTCAGCTCTAACCTTTTCTCTATCTCCTCTTTGATCACTCAATTTCTTCTTCAGTATTTTGTCAGTACGATGTACACCATATCAACAAATGCTGTGTGTGTTTAGCATTCAGTGGTGGGGTGTATACAGGGGACAGAATCAATTCCAAATTACTCAGGCTCTCAATAACGGACAGCCCTGTCCGCAAGGAGAAAAGATGATTAATGATGATAGTATTCATGATAGAGGCTGAAGTGTTCTCACACACACAGATGGGGCTGTGTGTGCGTTAATGGTCCTGCAGTGAAGAGGCTTTCTGTTTGCTGCGGTGTATTTATAATTGAGCGTTTCCACACATTTAGCAGGATGTAGAGCAAGTCACCTGTAATTACCACCTACAGCCTTGCATTATATGAATACTGCACATTAACATCTCTCTGCTCTCTCTGCAGCTGCACAACATGATTTTTCCGCAGAAAATGTGCTAAAAGTGTCCTACACTGTGGGTTTGACTGACCAAAGGACTTTGAAGGACTCGTAACCAGCGTGTTGAGCTAGTGGGCAAATCTGTCTTTAATGATGCGAGACAGAGGGTGCGTGCAAACATTAAACATATGCTACTTCCTGTAATTAAATTGGATGCATAAGCTTTCCCTTCTTGTATTTTATTTACAGTTTGCTACAGCACAAATTATTTCTGCGCTGACGCACATATGCTACTGTTTGAGGCAAATAGTTGGACTCACACACACAGCTGCGGATGCACGCTCCCAGCCCAGCTTTGCTGATGGCTGTAGTTATTTTGAGAGGTCATGTCCTCTCTGTGTTTTGCTGTTAGTATAAAAGTTAGTAAGAGTGAGTGCGTTGTTTAGTACTTATATGCTGTTTGAAAACCTATTGAGCAACATAGTCAGCATTTATGGGCATTGATTTGAACGTTCAAACATGCCTATGATGCCCAACAATGTTTTGTAGGTTGGCAGCTCACTAGAGTTTAAAACAGCAATAGGGTTTACTCACCAAGCGGTAAGAAAAGCCTCACATTCAAGCTCAAACGTGGTTAGGAGACACTTTCTTTAAATGATTAACATCCAGTCATTTCTGTATAATATCCCTAGGGCTTTGAGCTCGACTCAGTGGGTCAGGGTAGTACAAGGCTGCCACCTAGTGTGTGTATATATGTGTGTGTGTGTGTGTGTGTGTGTGTGTGTGTGTGTGTGTGTGTGTGTGTGTGTGTGTGTGTGTGTGTGTGTCTACACATGTTGTATGGTGCATGACATGTATATATATATATACTGTATGTGTGTGAGGTAGAGGAAGCAGGAATGCCTTAACCATCTGCTGCACAATATAAAGAGACCCCCAGCCCAATTCAATTAACAGTAATGCCCCCTGATTGGGCTCAGAGAGAGAGCGAGAGAGAGAGAGAGAGAGAACAAGAGACCAATAGAGAGATAAAGGACAATGCAGGAGTTACTACGCTGCAATAAATATGAGTTTCATCATTCTCTGATGAGCTCTCCATCTGACAGTGGGTTGAATGGAGAAGTCATTGATCAAACACACACACAAAAGCACACATAGTAGACTCATTCTGCGTGGTTATTGAATATTTGTTTGCCATGAAAAACTGTGAGGGCTAAAAAAAAAAAAAAAATGTATTGAGCCACATGGGGAAATTTATAAATGAAGATTCCCTCAGAGCACACCCCCAAAGTTAAAAATGAATCATAAATAAAGTAGGCAAAAGAATGATTTTTGTTGTTGCCATTGTTGTTCAATTTTAGTATTAAAAGTTTTCTTTTAGGGTGGTTTTCTGTTACTTTGATAAATCGGTTTGAAAAGGTTTTAGCTTATGTTTGGCTCATGTTTTTTTATTCTGTCTCTATTGTTTTTTTTTTTTGTAAAAATACACTAAATACACATCTTTGACCGCTGCACCACATCTTGTGCTAAAGCACCACATTTTTCAGATGCTGCATCAAGTTAAAAAGCACATAAACTTTAAAAAAACGCATCTACTCGAGACACCAGCATTCTGTTTCACTCTTTGTGCTGAGCCTAGTTTATTTTAGCACCAGGTCTGAATGGCCCCGTAGTCTGTAGTAATTATAATTAGCTTTATTTAAAAGCAATATCATTTTATGGTAGATAATGTGGACCAATTTTGGATAATAATAATCAATTTTGTAATTGATAAGGGTCATGGATCTTCGTACCCTTTATTGGTAGAGCACAGTGATTCTTTCTTATTCATATAATGAGGACTTACCATAGACACTGTCACAGTAGTAATGTAGTAAGGAAATTTAAGTCCTCTCTCCTGCAGCCTGCAGTGAAGACATGCACACACACACACACACACACACACACACACACACACACTGCAGTTAGATGATATGTTGAGGGTGACGAATATGAGATATCATGGCGTGTGTGTTTGAGAGAGAGAGAGAGAGAGAATGATTCCTCTCCTCGCTGCAACTCTCCCACTGCAAATACATGTGTGTGAGTCAGAGTATGAAGAGCTGAGAGCCCAGGAGATTGAACATGGCTCCAGTGATTGCTCAGAATCAGAAGCCTGTGGCAGGCAGGGTGGAAATGTGATCTCTTATAGCAGAGGTGATAATTTACAACCTTTCTGAGAGTATGTGTGAGAGTGATAGCGCCTCTGATGGCAGCTGGGTGTGCTGCTTCTACCCAGTCTGTTTGAGTTGGTTTTTAATACTTTCCTTGATGATCATAATCTAGACATTTGTCAGGAGAGGAGCTTGGCTGTACAACCCAAAGTGATTCCTTGATTCATGCAACTCATTTGCTGTGCCAAAATGCAGAATATTACTACACTATATTTAACACAATTTCTTCTTTCTCAGCCATCATCAGTTGTATTTATTGTGCCATAATTTTATGGTGACCTGTTGGCAAAATACCAGGTCCTCATAAGTGCACTTAAACTTGATTAAAGCTGCATTCCAATTCTCTGGTTTCTTGCACAGTGTAGGATATATATCCTTAAGAGCAACTTCACTTGACCAAATTCATTAATTGTGGAAAAAAAAAAAAAAAAAAAAACTGCAATATCCTCAAAAACAGACAAATCTTGTTGTGTATTATAGGGGTATGTCCATGCTTTCATATCTATAAATGTACAAATGTATATAATGTATATATATATATATATATATATATATATATATATATATATATATATATATATACTCACAGGCCACTTTATTAGGTACACCGGTACATCTACTTATTCATGCGATTATCTAATCAGCCTATCGTGTGGCAGCATTGTAATGTATTAAATGATTCAGAAATTAGATAAAAATATACTGTTCATTGTTGTTTCATGAAACCTAGTGCATTAACTAATATTAACGAATGAAACCTTATTGTAAAGTGTTACACTTTTAATTAAAAAATGACCATGGTTACATGTACTTAAGAAAATGGTTTATTCTGGTTTTGCAGAGAGTGTTGTTCCAAAACGTCATGTAAATGAGAATGCTGATTTCCTTACACCATTTAAGCGATTTAGAGAAAGCAATTTAACACACATGGACTTCTCCTGGAGAACGTGGCTTAATGTGGACATGTACGTGCATAAGCAGCATTTTTACAGGTTTTTGAGGAGTGTGCATGTGAGTGAACAGACCGGATAACAAACATCATAGGATGGAGCCCACCAACAAGTCATCAAAGCTGAAAGAATTGAAAATTTCTGGGAGTACAGTGAGAAAATCACATGCCTGCGCTTGTAAAGTACATTGGGAGAATCCCGGAATTTTACATAAGAGGGGATATCCCACTATTGTGGTGCAGCAGGACCGGTTACAGTGGTGCCATGACCAGATGGGAGTGAGGTTTAGGAATGTAATGGTAGCCAGCTGGTAGGTAGCTGTGCAGTGTGTAAACCTCACTCCACTGGCCTCAAGAGGTGCACTAGTGAGCTGTAGCCTTTAGCGTCCTTGTTAGCATGCCCGCCTCCCACACCAGAGACGGTGGTTCGAATCCCGCTCTGAGCGGTTACACCTACATTGTGGATATTAAAACAGTAGTAAAAATCAATAAAGCCCCACCATGATATACGTGTGAGTGTGTTGTGTCTGGTGTGCTCTGACCTGAAATTGATCTTGCTAAAAAAATGTACATGATATGCGACCTTGAATTCAACTAATATTTGCCATTACTGCCAAAATAGCACACATTCACTATAAATTCTCTCAGACTTTACTTGTGTGCCTATGTGTAAAGTCCTCTATCCTCAGGCGCCAATTCAGTGGTGTGTGTAGAATGCTATATGTGTCTGTCATGTTGCCTGGACTGGAAAACAGACAGATTATTCCTCTGAGTGTGTGGCGGTAGGTGCCACAGGCGAGAGATTCTGCCTCTTTTCATGCTTTCGCTCTGGAGGTCAGGTGGCCCACGACTGTCACTCACTCCCTCTCGTTTCTCTCTCTTAAACGTCTTTTTTTCGCCTTATGGCTTCTCTCCTTTCTTCTGCTCATTCTTTATACACCCCCCCCCCCCCCAGAAAACTTTGCTCCTTCCCATCATCCACGCTCACACTCTCTGCTTATGTTCTCCCTCTGAGTGGAATAGTGAGTGTGAAGGTGTTGTTTTAATGCATTTACACATGCACTCACTCTAATATCCAGCATTTATGTCCTTCACATATTAAATTGATATTGCTGTCCTGTATGTGTATGTGTGTGTGTGAGCGTGTATTTATCACTTTGTGGGGACCAAATGTCCCCATAAGGATAGTAAAACCCGAAATTTTTGACCTTGTGGGGACATTTTGTCGGTCCCCATGAGGAAAACAGCTTATAAATCATACTAAATTATGTTTTTTGAAAATGTAAAAATGCAGAATGTTTTCTGTGAGGGTTAGGTTTAGGGGTAGGGTTAGGTTTAGGGGATAGAATATAAAGTTTGTACAGTATAAAAACCATTATGTCTATGGAAAGTCCCCATAAAACATGGAAACACAACAAGTGTGTGTGTGTGTGTGTGTGTGTGTGTGTGTGTGTGTGTGTGTGTGTGTGTGTGTGTGTGTGTGTGTGTGTGTGTGTGTGTGTGTGTGTAAGAAATACTACTCCATGGTACATATGCTCACACTCTGGCTGCTGGGGTATCAGTTGGAGCTCAGGGAGATGGAGAGGGATAGACAAACAGAGATGAATGACACACACACCTGTGGCTTCAATCTGAGAAATCAAAAGAGATGTGTGGCATGTTTGTGTGCCTGCGAGAGTGTACAACACACAGCGTCTGCCTTTCCATTTAGGTTTGTGTCCTTGCATTAATGTATGCGAGTGTGTAAGTGTGTGTGTGTGTGTGTGCATGCGTACATCAGGTGCCGGCAATCACCGTTCGTCCCCACAGTGAGGCTATAGCTCCATTGTTGGCATAGAGACGGCTGCGGCAGCGCGTGAGGCTGCTGCCATGGTAACTCAGTTTGCCAAGGAGGGAGGGGTCGAGAGCCACTGCAGTTCACTTTGTCCTTTCTTTTGTTTGCTTCATACTTCCAGCTGTGAGTGTGTGTTTCAGGTTTTTCCTTCACTGTGGGAACAAAACCTACATCGTGAGGACCAGCCAACTAAAAAATGGCTTAATGAATATGCTAAATAATGTCTTAATGAACAATGCTAGAAGGTTTGTGTGAGGGTTAGATTCAGATAAGGGGATTCAAAATATCATTCTCTCAGTACAAAAAAATAGAGGTCAGTGGGATATCTTTTCCTTGATAGAAATACAAATCGTCCAGTATAAAAATCATTATGTCTATGGAGAGTCCTCATAATGATAGCTGCACCACATGAGTGTGTGTGTGCATGTGTGCGTGTGTGATAGTTTGTCTAAATTAAAAACAAACCAAACTCTGAGCAGTTCAAACTACCCTCATTTATTCTAATTGTATCTTGATCGCTCCTTCCATAAATATGTGTTTGTTTGTGTGTGTTCTCAGTGGAACAGATGAAGTGTTCCAGGCTCTGGAGGATAACCAGGTGACACTCTCTGCAGCAACTCGTTTCATCAAAGAGTTTGAGAAGGAAGTTGACCACTTGGAACGCAGTCTTTCTCTGGTGCTGGAAGTCATTTAAATGATCCTTACTGTGCAAAGACAGTGGATGCATCTGGAGGTACACACACACACACTCATAATTCACCAGCCAGGTCTGCATCTAGCACTTCCTATGGTTGTATACAGTACATTACTCACCCTAGGCCTGTTGTGATTTATTAAATAATTGTCTGTTTGAGGTTATTATATGATCTAGCCACAGTTATTTGAGATAACCGCTTTTATTGTTGGTTTTAAATTACTGTATGTTAACATTTGCATAATGACTAATGTTCTTGGTTATTGCGGGTTCATACAAGTTTTGATTACGCAGTGACGCAGAGGAGGATGTGCCGGCTTACTCAAATTCTGCGGAGATGGTAGAATAAAAAATTATATTACTTAATGCCAAATTTTGACCAGTGAGTTTGATCGGACAGCCTTAAAATAATGTGTAAAAGTAAAGTTTTGGGACAGAAATATTTTACCATATATACATTTACCATGTATATTTGATTATATTATTAAATGTTATAATAGCTATTCAGGTTGGCTGGGTTACTAAAACAACAGTGTTAATGTAAAAATATAAAGTTGTCCAAAAAGAGAGTCTTTGTAAATATCTGTATCAATATGAAAAAAAAAATACTTCATGAAAATATGCCCCCCACCCCACCCCCCAACACACATCACAGTTGTAAGACCCTGAATAATAACAGACACACAAGATGTGAAATCTGAGTGCACAGTATCTCACTGATTCTGAACCATCAATCAAAACTGTTGAATATTAGAATAATACTAAAAGACATGGGCTATGTCCCCATCCTCGGACTGGCATCGCCAGCAGGTGGATGTGTCTTTAAGACCAAGCCTATGCAATCTAGAGGGAGTCCAATAAAATGATGCAGAATCTTAAATTGAATGAGGTGTACCCTTGCATCCCTAGACATAGACTTGACATGTTTAAAAATCCTACCCCATTCTTCATCCTCCAGAACTAAATTCAAGTCTCACTTCCATAACTTCTTAAGAGATGTCAAAACCCCGTCCCCTAGACTCTGAATTAGCCAGGAAAAGTACGCTGAAGCCTTGTGACCCTTTCCAAAAGCCGCTAGTACTATCTTGTGGAGCGGAGGGGGCGGGGCCGGGTCGGAATATCGCGCGCCCGGTCCCCAATCGGCCTGATGAGGCGCGTGAGGGATAAAGGCGGCCGGTGACGATTGTTCGAGAGAGAGAGAATTACGGGCATGTCCGCTTGTGTGTTTGTTTATGTTGTGTTTTAAGTTTCTTATTAAATTATTATTTATGTTGACAAGCCGGTTCTCGCCTCCTCCTTGCCCATCATTTAACTGTTTTACATTGGTGCCGAAACCCGGGAAGGAGGAGGGATGGCCGTCGCAGAGTCCTCGACACTGCCGTCCACCCAGGGGAGCGCCGCTGCCATCTGCCGGGTGACGGAGTAGCCCGACCGCCCGGATGCGGGGTACAGCTGTCGTCCGCGGGGCAAGTGGGGACTGGATACCCCGACCGCCTGGAGCGAGGGAGCCGCTGCCAGGGGCGGAGGAGTGCCCTGCCGTCCCCAGAGACGCGGAGGGGTCGAGGGAAGAACGCCGTCCGCGAGGGGAGGAGGGAAGAAACTCTCCGACCGCCCGGAGCGGTACAGCCGCTGCCAGGGGCGGAGGAGTGTCCCCATTTTCCGCCAGAAAAGCGGAGGTGCGTTCTGCCTGCTGGGGGTCGACGGTTTCACTCCGGTTCGCCCGGGGGTGGAGCGGCTGTCATCCGCCTGAGTGTGGAGGAGTGTTCGAGGACCACGCGACGATACATCAGAGAACCGGTGAGTGAGCTTTTTCTCTCTCTCCTCTCTCTCTCCCTTTCGCACCTTGTTGGCCTTTTCCCTCGCCTATTTTGTTGTTGTTTTTCCCCTCCTGTCTCCTCCCAGGGCGAGGAAGGCGGGGATGACCACGCGGGACGCGAGATACACCCCGCCCCAGGGATGAGGGGGTGTACGTCATGCCGGTGGCACCCGGCCTGAGATAACGCCGGGAGGAATGTGGAGCGGGGGGCAGGGCCGGGTCGAATATCAGCGCCCGGTCCCCAATCGGCCTGATGAGGCGCGCGAGGGATAAAGGCGGCCGGTGACGATTGTTCGAGAGAGAGAGAATTACGGGCATGTCTGCTTGTGTGTTTGTTTATGTTGTGTTTTAAGTTTCTTATTAAATTATTATTTATGTTGACAAGCCGGTTCTCACCTCCTCCTTGCCCATCATTTAACTGTTTTACACATCTCAAGAGTGCTTTAGGGGGCTGCATACTCCCAAAGGTAGTGCAAAGTAGACGGCGCAGCTATAAGTACCTGAAAAATTGAGATCTGGGAATCCCAAACTGCTGTATAATATTTTCAAAGGATCTCAACGCTCCATTTTCATACAGGTCACCCAGCATAGCAACTCCCTTCTCAATCCATTCTGTCCAGCAAAAAGGGGACTTGTTAATACACAATTAATACACTTGTGGCAACATTCAGGTAAATGTCCACATTGAGCACACAGGAACTTTTGTCCACACTAACTGCATGTGTGATATTACGGGATGTGTCTTTACTTCTCCGGGCAACTTGGTAGAAAGACATTGCAATGTGCAAGAACCTCCTGTTCAATAAAGAGCCAGGGAACAACATTGCGTTGTTCCGCCATGTTTTCATTTTGAGAGTTTCACATGCGCTGAAAGTTCACGTTCTGCACGCACCCCACATTACTTACACAATCACCGCGTGAACTCAGTTACCATAGTAACAGCCTCACAGACCAGCCAGGCAGAGGGCAGGACACACGCGCCTTCAGTGTAGTTAGACCCACACCGAAAGACTCATTTTCATAAAAACATTTATTAAATAGACAACATGGTTATTTTTTCCGGTTTTTAGCCGTAGCATCCACATTCTTATGGTTTAATAACCGTGACCATTTTAAGTGGTTCTGATCACGGTTAATTGTGAAATCAGGTAATCATGACATCCCTAGATCTGAGAAAAAGATGTTTCCAATTGAGCAATCCACAAGAAATGAAATGAGGGCTTAGATATAATAAAAAAAATCTATTCTAGAATAAATCTTATGGACTGATGAAAATAGTATAGTCGCTACCAGATGGGTTCAAAAGTCGCCAAATATCTGCAAGACCAAGATTTTTACACATCCTGTGAAGCGTCAATTTTGCACTAGGGGGCTTGCATACTTTTGCTTCACTATGATCAAGGACTGAGTCCATAAAAAGATTAAAGTTTCCTCCCAATATTATATCATAAGGGGTGCCAGCGGCTTGCAACATCCCTTCAATATCAATAAAAAAGCCCATATCAACATTAGGCATGTAAATATTTACACCTTTGCCCCTGTATTTCTGCTAAAATAATCATGTTTCTCCCGAATTTATCTTTAATCTGTTTGAGAGATTTGAATTGTAGGTTTACTTATCAATGTAATGACTCCCCTACTCTTACTAGAGCTAGCACTAAAGAAAACATGCCCACCCCATATCTTCCCAAATTTTTCAGCTTCCTGCGAGGAAATATGGGTTTCTTGAAGAAAAACTATATATATATCACAATTCTTACGCTTAATAAAACAAATAATCTTCCTTCTTTTTATGCGGTGCCCCAACCCATTCACATTCCAAGTGGAGATATAATTGTGCACACTCTAAAACGCTTAATCATCATAATCACAATTATTCATTTGAAAATTAATTGTTCTCCAAATTTCATAATGGTGATTGCCTTAACTCACCCAAAATTATTTTCATTTTCTTTTCTATTGCATGGTTACTGTTATGACTGTGTGGGAAGCAGGAGAAGGCAGACGGGCGCTGCGGATCTAAGTGCAGCTTTATTGCAACAAAACACAAACATGGGACACAGGCAAAACAGGAACAAATAAAATAAAAAGTCCACGATGGGAAAAAACAAGCTGAAACACAAAATGACATCCAGGGGTACAATAAAACTAAAACACGAAATAACATACAGATTGGGAAACATCCACAAGAGGCAAGGTAACCGCGAACGGGTGAATAAACATAGAGGGCCGAGAACAACAGACATGAAACGATAACGATTGACAAAGGGAAGGGGAGAAAGCGGGGTTTAAATAAACAGACAAGGTAATGACAAAATGACGGACAGGTGCGGACAATAACACAGTGACAGGGCCGGAAAAGACGGGAAGAAGGGAAGTGTAGTTTTCACAGAGACAGTGAAACACGGGCGGACAACAAGGAAGACATGACAGGGAGCGTGATCGGTAAAACAGAAAACACGGGGCGGATAACAAGAGAGCGTGACGTGGAACGTGACTAGTGACGGGTGAAACAGAAAAGACGGGGCAAACGACACGAAACACGGTGCAGACAACACGAAACATGGTGCAGATGACACGAAACACGATGCAGGTGAGCGAGACCGTGACAGTTACATTATGGAGGCATACACAAAGTCACACATCTTCAAAAACCCTCTAAACACTTAAAACCTTCCACACGACAGGCACTTAATTTTTGGATTGTTACAATTCTTTCTTCTATCCCGGTTTTATGTTATTGTGCCCCCTCCCTATCTATGGGATAGGGTGCAGTAAGAGGTTTTTGGTGGATTCTTGCCCCAGCCTTCAGCCCAAAGAGAGATAATACAGAATTATACAGAAGTTTGTAATTGAAAGTTCAGTAAAATAACCAGCAGACTATGCTCTGGATTTTTTGAAAGACTTTCAAATATTTTCAAACTGAAAAAAAAATCAGCTTTAAGATGCGTGACCCAAATCTGGAGCAAGTTCCCCATTTTTAAAACTATACCGTGATTGATCCGCCAATCCCATGCTTAGAGTTGGCAAAACTAGACTGCATCTGGAACCAGGGAGAGAATGAGAGAGATGGCATGGGCAGATCAAGACAGCACAAATGCCACAAAAGCACACGTAGGACGTCACAAATGTGCAGAAACAACTGTAAGCAAGTCATGTGTGGATTGATTTCCTTGGAAAGTGTAAACACTGTCGCTCTGTGCTGCCTTCAAAAAAAATTATTTTTGCAACATTGACTTAACGAGAATGTTGTGAGTTTGTGGCTGAACTATTTGTTCGGTCGTCCACCGGAAGACGGGAAAAGTATTTGGGAGACCTGTTTAAAAACTGACTTCTTTGTATTTCATTTGGTAGAAGCTAGAAGCACAGAAATGTCATCTGTAATAAAAAAGAGCACATATCAGACCACAGAGCGGTCAGAGGTTTTGCCCCACGCTACGTGCACAAACACACTAAAAGATAAGCCTCACACACACAGCAGAGTCACACATCTGTTCTCCTGCCGCTGATGAGCAGAGTAAACAGTGGCTGTCAGACTGGATTTCCTGTGTGTATGAGTATTTGTAAACACACCTGTGATGGCTCCAACCAAGCGCCAAACTGTTTTATAGTCCCTTCTGTGCTTTTTTTTTTTATTTCTGTCATCTGACATCCCCACGCTTTGTTCTTCTTCTGCATTCACAATCTTTCTTTCTTTCTTTCTTTCTTTCTTTCTTTCTTTCTTTCTTTCTTCCTTTCTTTATTCAGAACATTTTCCTGGCAGAAGATATTTGTAAGCATTTGCCTCATGAGACGGCTGAATTTGATGATGTAAACTCCAGTTGGAAGACCATTATGAACCGACTCAACAAGAATAAAAATCACCCTCAATTATGGTTCACTCGAAGGCCGTCTTGGAAACCCCCGATGCAGCTATTTTCTAGCCATACAAATACAGTGTCTAACAAAGGTATCATAAAATTTACATATTTAATTAGTTTCAGGCTAATAAACTGTTTTTTTACAGTTGGTCTAGCTAATGTGCATGCACATTCAAGAGCAAACAGACCAGGCAATGCTTTTGCAATAAAGTAATTGGATCTTTTAATTGAAAGGTGGTATGCCATATTGAGCCTTCCAATTTCTCCAATTCATGTTTCTACGTGTCCCATCTCCTAAACGTCATACTTATGTATTTGATTAATATACCTACTGAATTTTGAAGACTGGGATGTGACAATCAAAGAATAACATCTCACTTTCTCTCTCTCTCACTCTCTCTCTCTCTGTCTCTCTTTCTCTTCATCTTTTTCTGTTGTCTATGTTCTTCTGGAGAAGCTCTCAGACATGAATAGTAATTTAAAGGAAATTCAGATGTCTCTGGTCATGTTTCCCTGATTCTACTTACTGTCTAACGATGGCCTGCTGGAGGTCCTGGGCCAGTCACGCAACCCTGATGCTGTGCAGCAACACCTCAAGAAGTGCTTTGACAAGATCAAGAGTAACGAATTCACTCATCCTGTTCTTCTGGAGGGACCAGTGGCGGTGTGTTTCCAACCTGCAGTCCAACAGACTCCTTAATAACAAATACATTCTCTATTGAGCTTCTCATTTTTCTTTGTGTGTGTGTGTGTGTGTGTGTGTGTGTGTGTGTGTGTGTGTGTGTGTGTGTGTGTGTGTGTGTGTGTGTGTGTGTGTGTGTGTGTGTGTGTGTGTGTGTGTGTGTGTGTGTGTGTGTGTGTATGTGTTTGTGTGTGCGTGCGTGCATGAGTGTGTGTGTGAATGCACATGTGTGTGCAGGCGTGGTTGTATGATGTTGAGTCGACCATGCGCTGGACTGTCTGTTGAAGGACTGTCTGATGAAATGTTGCACGGCTCTCATGAAGATGGCAGGGAAGAGAAGCAAATGGGTGCGAGACTGGGTAGGACAGGTGAGTGTGTTAGTGTGTGTGTGAGTGTGTGTTTGTGTGTAAACTATAACCTCACAGCAAATGTCCTTTGCTTGTCTTTACAGATGTTGATCACTGCCAGTCAAATCCAGTGGACCACAGATGTCACGAGGGCCCTCATGACCAGCAAATAAAGAGCAGATAAATCTGCCCTTAAATCACTGAAAAGGAAACAAGTGAGAGGAATTCAGCAGTTAAAAATCTGGGCTAGTTATCCGAAGGTCATTGGTCCAAACATAAGGGCTATTTATGAAGTATGGACAATTGGGCCATTTTCACCATTGTGCCCTTGAGCAAGACAGTTTAGCCCTGCTTGCTCCCCATAATAAATGTACCGTAAAAGCCTGTTCACTCCAATTCCAAAACAATGCTCAAAAAATATATAAACTCCCTCACAAAGAACGAGAGTGCAATATTTTTTTTATTTAAGAGGCTAAGTTGATTCTTTTAACAGTTTGAATGCCATTGCTTTCATTCAGGTATCAGCTACATTTTATTTTACATTGTCCATGTTACACATATTATATGTTGCTCTTATTAATTACAATAAGAATAACAATATGATACTAAATAACACTCTACAAAATAAGTACACAGTAAGTACAGAAGTAATACTACAACATACATCTGTGCGGACTGTGAAGCGAATGAACAGGTGAACTTGATCTAAATTACACTCGTCGTATGATGCGTAACTTAAGTTGTGAGTACGCTGTTTCCTTAAAAACATGCTACATAAAATATAATTTCAGAAACTGGCAAAAACACAGAAAATGAATAACTCTAAAGCATGAAGAACCAAGAATACAGCAGACTAACTTCTGAAAGGTAATCAATACTTCAGTATATTCATTATAGGTTTATGCAATTATATCATAATGTATTTTCAATACAAGGGTATTTTGTACAGTATTTTGTAAGCAGCCTATCTTTTATATGTTAAAAAAATATATTTTTATTTAAGTTTAAGTGATCATGCACACTCATCAATCCAGGTGCTCTGAATCTTCTACAGTACAACTCATTTAAGCACTATTTTGTGAGAACTTTTAATTTAAACATTTTAACTAAGAGATAATTGTTTGTCACAGTACCACTAATAACAGTTTTACCTTCAATAATGGCACAGCGTTTTCACACAGATTCTTACTACTGTAATTTCCGGACTATAAGCCGCAACTTTTTTCCCACGCTTTGAACCTTGCGGCTTATACAATGACGCAGCTAATATCTGGATTTTTCCCGCTTTCAAATTTTATATATATATATAAAAAAAAAAAAAACATTCTGTGACGTGCTCAGTTTTTTGGCGGCGTGAAGCTTTCATTAGACCAATGAAATTGCCGAACGGGTTAAGGTCAAAACAACTTTTTTTGTTTACTGTTTAGATTAAATCGAGCGCGCTCAAACTTCCCATCATTCTGATTACGGTAGTAATTTTGTCACCCTCACCATGGCAAAGACATGGAGAAACGCATATGATGCTGCTTTCAAGTTGAAGGCGATTGATCTGGCTGTTGCACGGGAGCTTGGTCTTAATGAGTCGATGATAAGACGTTGGAAACAGCAGCGTGAGGAATTGACTCAGTGCAAAAATACAACTAAATCTGAGGCTATACTCCGACACCGAAGGAGATGACTTCAGTGGTTTCAGTGCACAGGACGAGGAAGATAGTGACCAATGACTTTCTTGGTAGGCTACTGTTTACTGCAAATGTTTTATTACAAGCCGTGTGTGGCAGCGGGGGCGTGGTCAAGCGCCTGTCCGGGAGAGAAAAGCTGTAAGGGCGCTTACACCTGCGCTAAATTATGTCTAACACCGGTGTCTAATTTCAAGTGCCCTGCTTCACGTGTCCTTCTTGGGAAAACTGTCACACGGGCACCAGTGTGACAGTTTTCAGCAGGGCATTTGGTGTTCCAGGTAAGGCTTTTAATGGCCACAGCAATGTTTACAATCAATTTTATAAAGTTTCTCAATTCTTCTATACGCCAACACTAGACTGACGTGTGTCACTTTCTCAGCTCTGTGGCTGCTGCCTTTTTATGCCGCTCTCCCCATGCTTACTGAAATTAGACACCGGCGTTAGACATAATTTAGCTCAGGTGTAAGCGCCCTTACCGCTTTTGTCTCCCGGACGGGCGCTTGACCACGCCCACGCTGCCACACCGTGTTTCGTTAAAGCCTGAGTAAAGTTCATTTGTTTCAATGTACCGGTAGGCACCTGCGGCTTATAGACAGGTGCGGCTTCTTTATGTTTAAAATAATATTTTATTTAAAAATCTGTGGATGCGGCTTATATTCAGGTGCGCTCAATAGTCCGGAAATTACGGTAATTAGTGATTCGTGTTACAGCAAATGGCAAATACTGTAACCATATCATATACTGTATATATATTGTATATACTAATGATTTCTCACTATCCAGCTTGTAATGGATATATTGCTCATATTTCTGAACGTATCGCTTTTGTGTGTGATGCTCGCATGTTGTTTAATGGTTGACAGTCACAATCATATTTGATATAGTAACAACAGGACTATTCAAAAGTGTTTTCAATTCAAATAAATGTTAGCATTTCACAATTAATGTAAATTGCATTTAATTTGGATCAAATCTGAGGGCACTTTGGATGTGAAGAAAAGGGCACTTTTCGGAATCGGCTGATTTCATTGCTAAAAAAGTCAGTGATTGGTATGAGACTCAAATTTCCTGATTGATACACCACAATTCAAAACACTAAAACTATGACTTAAACAACAAACTGTGTGAAAATGAACACTGTTTGTAGGTTGATTTCATCCAAAAAGTGTAACACTGAGGCTCTGTGGTGCTATTAAATCATTCCTCTTTGTTTAAGCGGCCCGTCCAGAGTGAGTCACGATACAGCAACAGTGGCTCGACCAGTGGTGTGCGTATGAGACAGGACGGTCTGTTTGTACAACCAATGGGAAATGGAGGGAGCTTTGTTCAATCTGTATGAAAACAGTGATTATATTTATTATATATCGGTGATGCTAATGGCGCAGAAATTCAAAGCGACTTACAAGTAGAACCAATTAATCTAAAGGAAACACAATACAAGTAGTGCTACATACTAAATTACCAAAATACCAGAGTAGTACAGTTGTGGAGCAAAGTAAAATGTTACCGAGAAAACTCTGTTTATGAATATTGGATACATTTCATCTCGTGTAGCTTAATTATACTTGATGTGAACAGGCTGCTTTCAATATGAAACCATCTGCTAAATGACTAATAACTAGTGGATGAACTCCGTGTACTCTCCTGAATTCACTTGGATCCTTTCTAAAAAAAAAAATTTACATTTCATTTTCTTGTACTGTATGTTTATGCTTGGAGCACAGGATGCACTAAATACACAAAGTTAATTAAGGACAGCAGCTCAAATGATTTAGGACAATCACATTTCATAAAGCAAATCCATCGAGACACAGGGAATACACAGACGCCTGTCTCAGCATCTTTGAGAGTTTAGATTTAGTCTCAAAGTATTGGCTTGTGGGCTTCGGGAAGGTGTTTCTTATTGCTGTGTTTTAGCATTTGTGTTGTGGAATTCATTTGGGTTTACATTACGTGTGCCCTCACAGCCGACATCTCAACTGATGTTTACAGAGTGTGTTTGGAGGTAGTACAGTCAGTTACAATTTTGATCATACAATTGATCCATAAAATTGTAATGTTGCATAGTGTTGTCCGTCTTCTGATAATGAGTGTTTGTGTTGTGTTATGCATGAGTCCATGTTCAATCAATAGAAAAAATATTGAATGTTTTAAGTGGTGTGAATTGAAAGGAGTCTAGATCTACCCTCTCTACTATCAATTCTAGATTCGTAGACTAAAAGGGAAAACATACCACATTTAAATCACTGTCTCCTAATTGTGTGAGTGTGTGTGTAGGATGTGGATGACTGTATCTTCAGACAAACCAACACATACTTCTGTTGTGGCTATGAATACCTGGGCAACTCTGGCCGTTTGGTCATCACTGACAGGTATAACAGACAGGTATCGTTTCAATGTGATTGCAATAATGTTCAAATTTGAATGTAAAGTGCAGTTCTATACACTGCAATGGTATGACGTCACTGAGTATAGTGGCTGAACTATCCCTTTAATGGCCTTAAAATAGCTTTTAATATTTTATTTTTATTTTGGAGAAAAATGCGACCCTGACATGTTTTTGTAGAATTCACCCAGACACCAACAAAATTAATGTATGGACAGTTTCTAAAACATAAACCATTTTACATAAGCAAAAAATTCAAAGACAAAATTGTATGTGCATATTGGTTTTTTTTTGTACTCTTATGAAATGCCTATGAAAACCAATGAGATCATGTTAAACATGTCTATAGCCTGACCTCATATATAACATTAGAGCCACATCACTAGGACTATTAGTAATGCTCCATCCGTTCATTAGAGAGTAAAATCAGAGTGACATCATATGCCGATTCGAGTTCACAGATCTTTATAGAGGTGAATTTAACCCAGGTGTAATTGTGCTATGCAGAAGTATTTAAACCTCTCACTCCTGCTGTAGCAGCAACAAACAAATCCTCCAGCGAAGATATAATGACAGAACATCTCATATTATTATGTGACACTCAGGTTATTAGAGATATCAATATCCCATCCTGTGTTACTGTCAACTCCTGGGTTTGACTAATGTGATCTTCTGGGTTGTAATGATCATTATGAGTGCTGATGCTGTTATCTTACTTCAGCCATTATCTGAGTCATTAGAGAGAGGATGGCTGATCATGCCATTAACCTTATGGGTCAGTATTAGGAGAGCACACCTACAGTAAGGTGTACAAAGATTTATTATAGGCAAAGAGAGGAACAGACCAGGACTCAGGTTGTGCTATAACTCCAGATATCTTGATGTGATAATATAACAAAAATGTGAAGATTTTCTTCAACCTTAAATTATTCTGAGATACCAGCTGGAAAGTGGAGTCAGGAGTCAATGGCAGATTTCCTGTTGTGTGCCTTTAGAAGCAGCAGGAAATCAGCACAAAACGTGCCTTCAGTGGAATGAATGGAAGCATCTAATCCGGGTTTATTATGATGAGAGGTGACATCTTAAACCCACTCAAGGACATGGACAACGTGCTTAAGCCTGTCTGTCTCTTTTCCATGTATTCATTCATTTATGGATGAATGTGCTTGAAATTATCTGATAGTAATCGCTCTCAAAAATACCCAGATAGTAACAAAATTTGAAAATAAAAATTTAAAATAAAACTCCTTTTGGAATGTCCTCAAAGAGTCAGTAAATATATTCATACAATGCAATATACAATAAATATAAAAATAATACGTTTATTATAAATACAAATGGTTTCTTATAGGCGGAGGATAATGATCGGGTTAAGATTTACCTTGTCCTTACCAGTGTGACACGAGAAGTTTCCTGCATCATGTAATTTTTGCGCTGCCATTCAGATAATTATAATTTTTTTTAAATATGTTATGTGAACAACTTAGTCTCATAGAATGAACGTTACTGTAACTACATTTTTGCCACGGTTTACGTTTTGCCACAGTTTCCTGGTTAAAATAATGTTAAAGACATGTGTGTTTTATTCACTTCTGTGCATTTAAATGTACTCTAATTCACACAAATCACAAATACAGTGGCTGATTATGACTTTATTAAATTTATTTTTTGCACTTAATAATACACTGCTATGTTACTATATCAAAACACTTTTAATAGTATGCATAATTTAATAAACAAGACATTTTTGTGCTTGTTTTACAGACCAACCTACATTTACATATACTTATTCCAATGTGATTAGCTTTTGCAGTAGCTCACCTGATAGAATGTTGGATTCACTGATATATATATATATATATATTTCGATTTTATGAAAACATAAAACAAGTAACTCTGATCAAACACTTCGATGTTCATAATAAATATGTCTGAAAATATCTGTTTGGATCTTACCTCAGTTTCAATGAATGTGTTAAAAATGCAGCTGATCTGTTCGCTGATGACATTTGTTAGTGGTGGATACTGTTTGATATAGATATATATAACTGGCTTGGGCTTTCACGAAACAGGAATAATTCCCAACTTTAAATAAATAATTAATTGCATGTGTTGGACGTTTACTTTGTAGGGTTACATGCAGATTTCAGATATAAAATCGGTGATTGAATGACTAATGTTTACTCACTGAAATCAGATAATTTACTATAAGCCAATAGGTACATTGGAATGTTTGTGCAACCATCACTGTTATGATGTCATAAGCAATCCAGTTCAGTGGTTGATTGAAACTTGGATGGCAGCAGTTTGAGCCCAGCCAAACACACTACTTGACGTAAATGTGCTTTTCATATCGTATTTCCTTTTAGGACATTATCAGTTAGGTTTAGGTGTTGGTTTAAGGTAAGGGTGTCTTTTTTTGTTTACCTCTCATTTACTATGAGGACACTATTAGTTCAGTTTAGGTTCAAGTTTTTGGTTTGGGAGGTACGTTTTACTCCTTAAAATCTTTTGGGCCCCCCACTGGACATTTCACTGAGAAACTGCAGAAAAATGAATAAAGAAGGGCGTAATTTTTTTTTGCAAGGTATTTGGAATAAGATTTCAATGTTGGTGGGGCTACTGGAGTGTCATCATAGAAAAAGAAACCAAGTGACTGACACATTTTTTTTATCACTTGTCGTGGCTAGTTAGGACAAAAACTTGTAAGTGATGGCCTTTATCGTTTGTCGCTGTATCATGTCATCTCTGCTTAGAGCACTGTTTGTTTGTGGTAATTAGAAGTGTATAGTAAGTCCCCATTTAGATAAATGTTAGATAAACGTAATAGTCCAATACTCCAAATTGTGCAACAGAAACATCAAATCATTTATATTTTGTAAAGTCTCTTGCTTTCAGTGCTTGTATGTGTGTGTGCATGCTATAGATGTCAGTGTGTTTGTGTGTTGGTATTGCAAACGATGTGTTTGTTCTCTCCATATGTGTTACATGACTCTAACCACAGTGCTGCATCTGCACCGGGGTGGTTCTCCCAAAGTTCCTGCCGGCACCGGAAAGACAGAGACAGTGAAAGACCTCGGGAAAGCTCTGGGAATGTATGTGATAGAGCTGAACAGCTCAATGGGGCTGAACTTAAAATCTATGGGATGCATGTACTGGTATGTGGTGTTGTTGAGCACATGTCTCTCTACAAATGGGCACATCGGGATGTTTTGATAAGTTTAACCACATAAATATCGAGGTGCTGTCTGTGGTGGCTCAGCAGATCCTTTCCATCCTGTCCACATATGTATGTATTTGTCTTTGTTTGTGGTTCTTGCCCACTCACTTCCCCTCATGTGTTTCTGTGTGTGTGTGTGTGTGTGTGTGTGTGTGTGTGTGTGTGTGTGTGTGTGTGTGTGTGTGTGTGTGTGTGCGTGTTTTTGTGATTTACGAGGACAATTTTGTAAGTTACAAATTAGTAATTACAAGGGTATTATGCTATAAATGTGATTTATGAGGACATTTCTAGTGTCCCCATAATTTAAATCGCTTAAAAATCATATTAAACAATGTTTTATTGAAAATGTAAAAATGCAGAAAGTTTTTTGTGAGGGTTAGGTTTAGGGGTAGGGTTAGGTTTAGGGGATAGAATATAAAGTTTGTACAGAATAAAAATCATTATGTCTATGGAAAGTCCTCATAATGATAGGTAGACCAACGTGTGTGTGTGTGTGTGTGTGTGTGTGTGTGTGTGTGTGTGTGTGTGTGTGTGTATTTATCACTTTGTTGGGACCAAATGTCCCCATAAGGATAGTAAAACCCGAAATTTTTGACCTTGTGGGGACATTTTGTCGGTCCCCATGAGGAAAACAGCTTATAAATCATACTAAATTATGTTTTTTGAAAATTTAAAAATGCAGAAAGTTTTCTGTGAGGGTTAGGTTTAGGGGTAGGGTTAGGTTTAGGGGATAGAATATAAAGTTTGTACAGTATAAAAACCATTATGTCTATGGAAAGTCCCCATAAAACATGGAAACACTACAAGTGTGTGGGTGTGTGTGTGTGTGTGTGTGTGTGTGTGTGTGTGTGTGTGTGTGTGTGTGTGTGTGTGTGTGTGTGTGTGTGTTTGTGACATTCAGGCCCATCTCTATGGTAGTTCCAGACTCCACCCTTATAGCTGAGATTACTCTCTTTGCACAGGGTTTTAATAACTGCAAAGTACACACAAAAATAGTTTCCATTTTAATGTGTTTTATTAGTATGACAAATATTCGTAATTTTAAAACTTAGGTGCATATAAAGAGAAGAAAGAGACAGAATACACAGTGTAATTGCAAAAAAAGATAAAAGGGATGACATTAAAGATTAAAGGCACACTTTCTCACTCTGATCTTCCTCTTCTGACTCTTTTTTTATCCTCTGTGTGATATTCTTTAATTGTGTTGAAAGATTTGCCTGTAAGCCATAAGTGTCTATGTAACAGGTTCTTGGTCGTTCAGAAAGAGGAAGCAGGAGACGGCGAGATTCAACTCAAAAGGGTACTTTTAATGATTTTTACTAAACAGAACACTCGCTTTTCAGCAGACTTTAAACAGGCACTTCATCTTCATTCACAAGCCGGCGCTCAACCAAGCCCCCACCACCACATACCCCCATCACCAAACTCAGGCCTGATGTAGATGACACTGGCTCCGCCTCCCCGGCCAGCGTTTCACACATCCTACAACGATCCGCTTTGTTACTGGTCCCATCTACACAAATTTCCCTCAAAGTGGTATATGCTGGCCAATTCGTACCCAAGATTAGCGGATGGGTGAGGCGGGAACTAACCATAGCCTCGACACTATGCTTTTATCCCAGGAATTGAATAGTAAGAGTCACTACGGGATAATGGTGGGTATCATCATGCACACACCTCACTTTCACCATGAGACTAGCACCCAAAGCCTCGTCTTGAACCAGGCATTGATGGATGGACCAAGGCCTGGTATGTACCCCATTAATACTCACAGGTATGCGGTATATCCCAGCTCGATTGGGGGCAGCCTGTGGCATGTAGGGGAGGGAGAACTCCCCGTTTCTGGGGAGTGAGAACAGGATGGGAGGAAGGGGAGGAGGGAGAGAGAGAAGAGAGAGAGAGATGATGACGAGGGCTCGCCGGCAAATTTCATTTACTCCCAGATGTGTATGACTTTCTTCTTCTGAACACAAATGAAGATTTTTAGAAGAATATCTCAGCTCTGTAGGCCAATTCAACGTAAGTGAATGGTGCCAGAACTTTGAAGCTCCAAATAGCACATAAAGGCAGCATTGAAGTAATTCATACAAATCCAGTGGCTAAATATTTTTTTTTCTGAAGCAATATGATAGGTGTGGGTGAGAAACAGATCAGTATTTAAGTCCCTTTTTACTATCTCCACCTTTTTCCAGCTCCAACCAAACAATGTGAATCATAAAAAAACTACAGAAGAAGATTGTGGAAGAAGTGGAGATTTATAATAGAAATTACTTAAATATTGGTCTGTTCTCACCCACCCATTGTTCAGAATATTTCAGATCTGTTGGTCCATACAATGCAAGTTAATATCGGCCAGAACTTTGCAGCTCCAAAAAGTACATAAGGTCAGCATGAAAGTAATCCATATGACTCCAGTGATTTAATTCATATCTTTAAATGTGATATGATGGATGTGGGTGAGAAACAGGTCAATATTTATGTCCTTTCTTACTATAAATCTAAAAAACTAAACAGGTGCCACGTGCGACTTTTAGATGTGAAACTGAATATTTATTGTAAAATAAATTAAATAAAAAAATAATTAAATGTTATGTTTCTCAATTTCACAGTCACTGGGACCACTGGAAGTGTGTGGATTACTTGTATACTGCCTTTATGTACTTTTTGGAGCTTCAAAGTTTTGGTTACTATTCACTTGCATTGTTTGGACCAACAGAGCTGAAATATTCTTCTAAAAATCTTAATTTGTGTTCTGCAGAAGAAAGAAACACATTTTTTTATTTGCCTGGAGTGTTGGTGGCATAGTGGGCTAAAGCACATAACTGATAATCAGAAGGTTGTCAGTTCAATCCCCACAGCCACCACCATTGTGTCCTTGAGCAAGGCACATAACTCCAGGTTGCTCTGGGGGGATTGTCCCTGTAATAAGGGCTCTGTAAGTCGCTTTGGATAAAAGTGTCTGCAAAATGAATAAATGTAAATTTATTTTTGGATGAACTATTCGTTTAAGGGTAAGGATGTCTGTTTTGGTTACCTCTCATTTACTTTAAGGACATTATGGTTAGGTGTAATTTAAAGTTTTAGGTTAAGGAGATACATTCTATTCATTCAAACCTCAATCTAAAAACCTTGTGTGATCACGACACCATTTCACTCACTTTTGGCAAGACATTTCACTGTAAACTGCAGCGAAACGTGTAATGAAGCACTTAAATTTGTTTTCCAAATATGTTACCACAGTCATGTAATTTTCACGAGATCAGGCTAGAGAGGTGCTTGGCTTTACAAAACTCCATATTCTGGTATTCTGTTTGTATACACATTTCTGTGGTGGTGGGTGGTGTCTTGGCTTTTCTGGGCCTCGTTTACCAAAAGCATCGTAAGCCTAAGTAGATTGTAGAATCCATTGTATGATTCATATTAGTTTTGCGGCCTGTTTCACAAAAATATTTTAACTGAAGTAGTATTTGAAAACACTCTTAGATTTACAGAGTATCGTAAGCACACAGATTTATGCAGACACCTGCAGGACAAATACAAAATTACACCTGATACAGTTTAAAAACCTATAGCTACACTTTTAATATCAGGATACCTATGTTTATTTTTATATTAACAGACAATTATAATAATAAAAATAATTAATAATAATAATAACGAAATTGATAAAATAGATATAGTCTATATACACCAATTAGCCACAACATTAAAACCACCTGCCTAATATTGTGTAAGTCCCCCTCATGCCACCAAAGCAGCACCAACCCACACCTCAAAATAGCATTGAGATTATATTCTTCTCACCACAATTGTACAGAGTGGTTATCTGAGTTACTGTAGACTTTGTCAGTTCAAACCAGTCTGGCCATTCTCTGTTGACCGCTCTCATCAATAAAGCTTTTGCATTCTTTGAACTGCCCCTCACTTGATGTTTTTGTTTTTGGCACCATTCAGTCTCTAGAGACTGTTGTGTGTGGAAATCCCAGGAGATCAGCAGTTACATAAATACTCAAACCAGCCCAATAATGTTGTGGCTGATCGGTGTAAATGGATGAATATATCAATTAGTAAACAAATAAAGTTATCTGTGTGGACTAGTTGGTAACAGCAAAGTGGTGATATGATTGATACAGACAACTGTATAAATTAAAATCAGTGAGAGAAAAAAGTAAATAACTGCATTAAATTGTCAGAGTATATTGGCTCATCATCCTTGTCTCCGCTTCCATTCTGACACCCAAAGGCGCTCTGGCCGGCACTACAATTTGTGTTGCACCACACATGCAGCATTGCGGTCACCGTTATCAATTTTGGGAGCAAGAACATCTTCTAAACGTCTCCTTATTTTGCGCTGCGTGATAACACGGTGAACCTCGTAATATTCAATGAATGCTTCTAATTAGCAGGGTACAAAAGTCCTCGGCTGTCTTCACTAATCCTGGAAGCTTTCATATCGAGAGAAATTTGTGAAAACGAAATATTGCACATGCTGATTATGGAAGCAGATTGTGTAAAAGAAACAGATTGTTATGCACAAAATTATTGTAAAACAATATTCATGTAGTTAATTAGGTTGAATATTTAAGAAAATATGTTTAACTAAGATTAGCGAGGTAAATTACAAATGATTGTAAAGTTACACACAAACATAGTTACAATGTTGCAAAGTTACAATATGGTCACAATGCAGCAATGTCACACAGACAACAACTCTCTTTAAGTAGCATATAAAGCATGTCCTCGACTCGTTCATTTTAAGTGCAGTTTTGGGAAATGCATGTAAAAAATAACGAACGTTCGTAGAATCACACATAGAAAATGCTCTTAACTGTTAAGATCAATCGTTATTGAGAAACGACGCCCTGGGTAGTTGCTACTGTAGGACATTGCTAGGTGGCTTCTAGGGTGTACTTGGTGGTTGCATCAAAAGACCCAACCCCAAAATCTCCATGATATCCTGGTACAATGAAATGGCTCGGCTCCTTCTTTTAATCAATGAGATTTGTTCATCTGTTCTATCATCTGGCAGTTGTAAATCGTATGTCTGATTGTTTTGAAAAGTAATAGCACTCTCCTTAACAAGCAGCCAGATTTGATGTATAATTTGTGTCCATAACACAAGCACCACTAATTAATATTGTTTAATTCATGAGGTTTAGTCAGTGCTGGACCAAATCATGAAAATGCAAAACCATTTTTGAAGGAGATGAGAGAGCAGGTTGTTGTGGAATATTTGATTCTACTGGAGATAGAAAGGATCAACTCACACATACACACACTCCAGGGGGCTGATCCTGCTGTCGGATTACCTCCAACATGCAGGCATGCTGTTTGTGTGTTTGTGCACACGTGTGTGCTGAGACATCCGACCGGCTCAGCAACACAACACTTTATGCCAACCCCTTTCAAACACACAAATACACAAATCCCACCTGTTTCCACTGGCCGCGTCACACTTTCTTCGTCCCACAAACACACTTCAATCAGGAAGCCTCATTTGTTGATGCTGTACACATGCCTGACGGGCTGGCAGATCGACAGGCATGGGGAATTGGACTCAGAATTACAAATAATGGACTTGAGATTAAGAGAGCTGGGAAAGGAACCAGCACAAGACCCAGCCAAGCACAGAAAGTCAATGACAGATTTGATTGTGCCCCGAATACTCTGCCTACTTCCAAACAGCCATCTCTTTGCACAGTCAATACAGGAGAATCATCATTTGCTGAAGAGAGAGGTCTATTACCTTCACAAACGAGAGGAAATGAACATATCAATGCTGAGCCATTTACGAGAGAGAGAGAGAGAGAGAGAGAGAGAGAGAGAGAGAGAGAGTATTGCCCTGACATAGTGTGCAGGTCTTGGCGTTATGAGCCATAACTGACAGCGGGATGACCGTCCCCTGTGAGCCCATATTCTGCTCAGCCTAGCGTGACTTTGGCGCGTGTTTCTCTGTGTGTGCTCACTTGAGCACTTGTGTCTGTATAAGTAAGACTGTTAGCTGGTAGTGTGGAAAAGTAGCTGGCATGGTAATCCTGGCTCTCACACACCACACCATTCTTGTTCTTTTATCTGAAAATGCCTTCTGTTATACTATATATCCACGGCATTCATGAGTACATTCTCCACTCTTCCTTATGTTTTTTCTTTAGGTTTTGCCTTCCACCTCTGTCTCTCTCTCAATCACATTCGTACACTTACTGAGCACTTTATTAGGAACACCTCTACATCTACTTATTCATGCAGTTATCTATTCAGTCAGTCATGTGGTAGCAGTGCAATACATAAAATCATTCAGATATGGGTCAGGAGCTTCAGTTAATGTTCACATCAACCATCAGAATGGGGGAGAAAATTCGACTGTAAGTTGGTGCCAGATGGGCTGGTTTGCATATTTCTGTAACTGCTGATCTCCTGAGATTTTCACACATAACAGTCTCTAGAAAAACAAAAAACATCCAGTAAGCATCAGTTCTGCTAACAGAAACACCTTGTTGATGAGAGAGGTCAACGGAGTATAGCCAGACTTGTTCGAACTGACAAAAAGGCTACGGTAACTCCGATAACCCCTCTGTACAATTGTAGTGAGCAGAAAAGCATCTCAAAATGCACAACGCATCGAACCTTGAGGCAGTTGGGCAACAACAGCAGAAGACCACATCGGGCACTTTATTAGGCCCATAGTGTTCCTAATAAAGTGCTCAGTGGGTGTAAATAGCAGCCTATGATCAAGTTACTATGAGTCAGTTTAGTCTTGCAGTCTGAGGAAATTCAACTCTCTGATGACCTACAGAGTTAAAGGGCTTTCACATGATGACTGGCATCAGGGCATCAATACACACCACACATTAGCCTCAAAATGAAAAGTGTTGCAGAGAACGTCTTTTTTGTGCTGACACCACCCATGTAATGATACATCATCTGAATTGTCCGGTAATCATTAGCTACCATTTCAAAAGGTCAGTGGCAAATGGGTCACAGTTGAAATTGTTGAAACTTTGAATATCTTGGCTACAATGGTTGACAGAAACGCAACGTGGCATCGGAGATAATGCTAATGGAGCTGATGATTCCCTTCATAGGCTTCATTGTATTGGTCATTCATGACTCAGTAATTTGGATGAACCTTTGGAATGACCCAGTGACACACACTGGTTTTACTATATTAGTAAGGAAATCTCAGATGCATTGTTTTTTGTTTTTTTACAGAGCTAATAATATTTTCTATACCCTGACCTCTACCCCTGAGCCTAACCCTTACACAAACCTGTTAATGTCAGTACATTTTAGCCAAAACACGATTTTATGCCTTTTTAAATTGTGAATACCACTGCAGATCTCCTCTCAAGTCCTTTTTTGTCATGTGTCACTATATTTGTTGCATAATGAATATGATTACAAATGCATTTTATGTTGTTTTGTATGTGTCGAACAAATGCAAAAATGTAAACGTGAAGCATCAGGCTATTGACCTGTTTCATGTGACGTCACTGTATGTCCATGGTGCCATGTTTGTGACCTCAGTTCCATATACCTTCAGTGTGCTGCATTGTGGGATGCGACAAAAGCCATCAAAATCTTTGTTTCTATTTTTAAATCTTGAAAAAGTGATGCTACTGTTTACTTACCAGAGCCAAAAAAAATTCTTTCAATACAGTTATATCTTTCAAGTTAAGCAGCTTTATTTTCGATTCAATTATACAGGTGAAACTCGAAAAATTAGAATATCGTGCAAAAGTTCATTAATTTCAGTAATTCAACTTAAAAGGTGAAACTAATATATTATATAGACTCATTACAAGCAAAGTAAGATATTTCAAGCCTTTATTTGATATAATTTTGATGATTATGGCTTACAGCTTATGAAAACCCCAAATTCAGAATCTCAGAAAATTAGAATATTGTGAAAAGGTTCAGTATTGTAGGCTCAAAGTGTCACACTCTAATCAGCTAAACACCTGCAAAGGGTTCCTGAGCCTTTAAATGGTCTCTCAGTCTGGTTCAGTTGAATTCACAATCATGGGGAAGACTGCTGACCTGACAGTTGTGCAGAAAACCATCATTGACACCCTCCACAAGGAGGGAAAGCCTCAAAAGGTAATTGCAAAAGAAGTTGGATGTTCTCAAAGTACTGTATCAAAGCACATTAATAGAAAGTTAAGTGGAAGGGAAAAGTGTGGAAGAAAAAGGTGCACAAGCAGCAGGGATGACCGTAGCCTGGAGAGGATTGTCAGGAAAAGGCCATTCAAATGTGTGGGGAGCTTCACAAGGAGTGGACTGAGGCTGGAGTTACTGCATCAAGAGCCACCACACACAGACGGGTCCTGGACATGGGCTTCAAATGTCAAACGTCTTACCTGGGCTAAAGAAAAAAGAACTGGTCTGTTGCTCAGTGGTCCAAAGTCCTCTTTTCTGATGAGAGCAAATTTTGCATCTCATTTGGAAACCAAGGTCCCAGAGTCTGGAGGAAGAATGGAGAGGCACACAATCCAAGATGCTTGAAGTCCAGTGTGAAGTTTCCACCGTCTGTGTTGGTTTGGGGAGCCATGTCATCGGCTGGTGTTGGTCCACTGTGCTTTATTAAGTCCAGAGTCAACGCAGCCGTCTACCGGGACATTTTAGAGCACTTCATGCTTCCTTCAGCAGACAAGCTTTATGGAGATGCTGACTTCATTTTCCAGCAGGACTTGGCACCTGCCCACACTACCAAAAGTACCAAAACCTGGTTCAATGACCATGGTATTACTAGCGCTTGAATGGCCAGCAAACTCGCTTGACCTGAACCCCATAGAGAATCTATGGGGCATTGCCAAGAGAAAGATGAGAGACATGAGACCAAACAATGCAGAAGAGCTGAAGGCCGCTATTGAAGCATCTTGGTCTTCCATAACACCTCAGCAGTGCCACAGGATGATAGCATCCATGCCACGCCGCATTGAGGCAGTAATTAATGCAAAAGGGGCCCAAACCAAGTACTGAGTACATATGCATGATTATACTTTTCAGAGGGCCGACATTTCTGTATTTAAAATCCTTTTTTTTCTTGATTTCATGTAATATTCTAATTTTCTGAGATTCTGAATTTGGGGTTTTCATAAGCTGTAAGCCATAATCATAAAAATTATATCAAATAAAGGCTTGAAATATCTTACTTTGCTTGTAATGAGTCTATATAATATATTAGTTTCACCTTTTAAGTTGAATTACTGAAATTAATGAACTTTTGCACGATATTCTAATTTTTCGAGTTTCACCTGTAGATGAAGGGGAAAAGCAGGGATGCAAACACTTGTTGGCTTTTGCTTCATTATTTAGACATGTCAGTTATCTGTACACGTGTCAATTATATTTGTAGCATAATCAAGTCACAGACTATTTAACTGGAAATACACATAGGGTGATGATAAATTCATGACTCCCAGACTGTATAAGGCATGTCATAATTTTTACATATTGAAATAAATGAAAAGCACTATAATGTCAATGTACAGTCCTATATAAAGGACCCTCTAAAAAATGCTGGGTTATAAACAACACAATTTGGCTATTTAAATATTAACAAATCAATTAATTCAATCAATAAATAAGATATTATATTTCATATATTATTTTTGTTACATATTAATTGTTAAATTGCATAATTTGTACTATTTACAAGTATTTACATTGATTTGTTGAACTCGTGCTAAAACCGGCACTGTCTCTTAGACAAAAAACTGTATTTCTGTAAACCTATAAATAAGCGCAAGTTAACTAAAGAGGACTCTTATGGCTTTATCTCATCTGTGCGATGCAGTTGAACATGTCAGGAGAGGTGTGGAGAGTGTTAAAAAAAAATTATTAATATGTGTGTGTGTGTGTGTGTGTATATATATATATATATATATATATATATATATATATATATATATATATATTAGCAATATCACACGAGCAAGAGTGCAATATGACCCTACATCAGCACTATTCGGCCGCAGGTAATTACAGCAGTGCTGATGTAGGGCCATATAGCACGATTGCGAGTGTGATATTGCTTAAATACAACAGTTCAATAAACAGGTACATTTAAAAACAATTATGAAAAACTGAGTACGGTCATAAAAAAACGCATTTGTGCATGGAACTACTTTATAACGCGACCGATCGGAATCTGCCATTGCTGGTTCAAAACAAATAATACGTCCAAGCCTCCGTTAGTAATTTAAAATGTTCACTTCAGAAATAGTATCATGACTTGTGCTGATCGGCTTGCTAACAAGTCATTGGATAAACAAGGACAGACGGATGGATGCTTGTGTTTGTATGCATGTGTTTGTCTGCATGTGTTTGTCAGTGTGTGTGTGTGTGTGTGAGAGAGAGAGAGAGAGAGAGAGAGAGAGAAATGGAGTGTGTGTGATCAACTGTTGCCACACCCAAACAGAGATGCTTACAATTTTCTGAAGTTCAGCTTTCTCAGTAGAATATAGATGTCCAAGCAGGGTATTTCTCTCTATTTCGGAGTAGCCGGTGCGAAAATGTAATTCACTATAGAAACAGTGATGTCCTCCGCCATTTTAAACAGGATGTATCCGATGTTGAAACTCACAGAGCGCTGTTCTATGTAAACAATGACTAATGGATTCACTTTACGTCACCAACTGGCTCATATTACACACAAAAAATTATCTTTTGCTACCACCTGCTGGCTAACATAAGTAATTTCAAAAATAAAGACAGTAATTCCTAACACATATGCACTACGCTTACACTTTAGAACAGCATGAACACAAGTGGAGTGATACACACAGTGAAGCGTCTGAGTGCTGATGCTGTCACACCATCAGTGCTCATGGAACTTCTCTCATCCAATCAGATTCGAGGACAGGAACTAACTGTGGTATATATATATATATTAAGTTTAACTATTATTTTATATTTAAAAAAATTTTAAGTTCTGAAAATAATTTGCAAAAGATTTTGTGAAAATTCTCTGATATTTGTCAAGCCCGCCAATAAAGCAGAAGTGACATACTAGTCTGTAATTACAATGGAGCGGTTTCTGAAACCACCAAATTTGAATCCTTCAGTTTCAGGGATGAAACCTAAAGACAATGATATGATGAACAGTTTACATGGACAGGGTCAGTTGATGCACCACGATGTGTCGGCACATGTGTCATTTGTCAGCAGATTTTAGCTAATGACATCATGCGGCCTGCTAAACTCCGAAGACAAATTGACACCAAGCATGCTGAGGTAGTGGGGAAACCTCCTGCATTTTTCTAAAGAAAGCCTTTCAAGGTCATACAATATTTTTTGGAGAATTTGTCAAATTAAATGTAAAGGCCACTTCATATCACATTGTGCTGCATAGTGCCATGACGGGCAAAGCATATAGCATCAGAGAGACATTGATTCTGCTGGCAGCCAAAGATATGTGTTCCTTGATGGTAGGAGAGACAGCTTCTACGCTTGATTCTATTCAACTCTGACAACACAGTGGGTCATGCATTCGATGTTTGGTCACTGAACACCTAAGGGGGCTGAGTCAGCAATTCACACATTATTTTTCAGAGGAGACAATACAGGACGAGTGGATTCGCAATCAATTCAAGTTCAAGCCAGCAGAAAGTGATGCATTGTCTATGCAAGACGAAGAGACCTTGATTGATTTGACTAGCAATCATGAACTGGAGCAAAGGATTACAAAGTCTTCCATTTGGTCATTTTTGTCTCTTTGTTCAAAATGAATTTCCTGAACTCACGCAGTGCGCACTGAAGGAACTTTTGCCATTCGTTTCAACTTACTTGTGCGAATCAATTTCATCAAGATCACAATCTGTTCCCGCCTTCAAGTGGAGGATGACATTTATCATTTCTGACATCACTACAACCACGATTTATTCTTCTCTGTGCAGCAAGGAAACAAATGCATACCTCTCATCAAGGTATGAATATAATTAGTGTGGGAATAAAAATATAGGCATATTATTATATTCATATAAGAGATATTTATATTTTAGCTTTGTTTAGTTCCAAACAAACCTCTCAACCTGTTTGAATGGGTTTAAGTGGGACAGACAGCATCAGTGACTATATTTGCTGCAATTTTTGGTAAATATCAATGCATAATGTGCATTGATTTCTACGTTGACTACATTTATAGTGGTATTTTATTCTGGGGAGTGATGGAGAGAAAGCATTAATCAGTTTTTCTGTGTTTAATTTTGGAGGGAAGAGGGATTGCTCCCATAACATAGAATACATTTACAGTATGTATGTATTAATATTTTTCTCATGCTTCTATGGTCATAATTACTCACATCCAGGGCTCGAGTTGAGGGGGGATGTGAGGGGATGGAATCCCCCTTGTTGCAAGCAATACCAAAAAGCGTCCCCCTTGTAAAACCACCATCCTCTTATCATCCCATTTAAATTAATTGTGTCATGTATTACTTAGAACTAATCATCAAGTAAAATATTATGTTTTCTACGTTTGATAAACAACAGACTTTAAATAACAGCGATTTGCCAGTCAGAGTTTGATTTTGACATGTGTACAGTTGCCAGGTTTCTATAGGTGAAATCCCCCTTCCAAAGCTTGTCATTTGTACAGTAAGGAAATATTTTGCCAGGGTGATGCTTTATACATGCAGTCTGGTAAGCATGAGCATGCAAACTCTATCCACTGTGAAAAGACACCGGTTTTCTGAAAACACTGGCAGGTATGTCAGAGTTAAGCGATTTGTCCTTCCCAGTGTTTACATGAAAGTAAAGCCACTGAAGGTAATGTACGTTTTTGAAAGTTTCATGCTCTTTCAAAAATGGCCATGGGAATAGTACAAGCTTTAGTTCTCTTTTTTTTTAAAGAAAGGCAGAATGTAAGATATTGCTACGACAAGTGTTCAGAAATAACATGTTAATGTTTTAACTCGAACGATTTTCGGGGTTTTTGCCCGTAAAACGCTTTTGTGTGTAGAACAACTGTTACACCACTGTTTAAGCATCCTTCATAAAAACCGTGTGGCGAGCAATCTACAAAATAACTTTTTCATGATCATAACAGGGATTTTTTTTTTTACAAAATTCATCATAAAATACAATAACAGAGGGTAACAGGTGCATATTATGGCCATGTGTCCTAAGTGTTAAGTGACGCTCAATTTTGTCCAGATCTATTAAATAAAAGATAAAAATGCAATTCACAAAAACCATTTACTTAAATAGACCTCTTCTATGATGAGCACATTTTCAGAGACTCGGGAGCAACCTCTGTGGGGATGGGCATGAACAGAGTCTCGGGAACGACCTCTGTGGTCATGAACACAGAATGAGCCTCAGAGATGAAATCTCTTCTCCTCATCCTCATCCTCCTTGAGGCCGAAGTTGGCGGTGCAGGCTCTGGGACAGATGAGGCTGGCAACTTTGGGTCGTTGGCTGTGGCAGACATGGGTGTTGGCTCGTTGGCCTTGGCAGGTATTGACTCATTGGCAATGACGTGGCATGTCAAGGAACTCTGGCTCAGTATCCTCCTACCCCACAGTGAACATGGAACCAATGATCTGCAGGGCGAGGTCGATATATTGGGCCAGATTGAGGGGACTGCGACCACCAGGCATCAAGGAGGAGATGGGCTCACTAAGTCTGACACAAAAAATGTCCTTGAGGGCGAGCTCATTAAAAGCCACCTGACAGTCTATGGCACAAAAGTCCTTGAAGTAATCCTCCAGGGGACGACTCCCCTGACAGAGGCTCAGAAGCTGAACTGTTGGGTCCATTGTGTGATCTAGTATTCTGTAACGATGCTGGCAAGGACGAAGACGATGACATGAAGATATGAACCAACAGAATAAACATGAACACACACATTAAACAATACAAAAGGTGCAAAGAAAGTATTATTATGTTTTTTACTTGATGGTTATACCACATGACAATTTTGTGTTTTAAATTAGATTTTTAAACAATTTCAAATTTTAACAACATAGACAGCCTTATTTGTCAATGACCCATACGTATTAGTCTCTATCTACCCCCACATGCAGATGTGCCCGGTGACAAGCAATCTCCTTAATAAAAAAAGTAACAACACAGAAACAATTCATTATCAGGGGTGCAAATTCATCAGGGTTCCAAGGGCATGGTCCCCTGGGAAGAAACTTTTTTAAATATCAGCTTTAAAATGTGGATTTATAGTCGATTTTAGCATGAGTATATAGGGAAAAACTCACGCTAGAAATAATGAATTTAACAATGTGTGTAATGACTGAATTAACCAAGGAACAACCTTGCTAGATACAAGCTAGCCATTTTATCTTGTTGAGCTAATATGGTACGGACTTGTACTAAGTGTTGCTAACTTCAACAATAAATCTAATCACAGAAGATAAACTTTCTTAATAAATGCCAATAACTGGAATTAATTTGAGGTAAATGTAGGCCAACTGACATCTGGTTATGATAGCTAGTGAAGTGTTGCTCACGTTAACTAACAGCAATTAGAATCTAACTAGCTATTATCTAACAATAAACATTAACTATAGGCAAAATAAAATACCACCATTGACTAGATTCATGAGCTAATAGGTCAGCTAATGCATTAAAATCCATTAAAATGTCAAAAAATGCAGTCATTTCATCAACTTACCAGTGAGTGTGCTTGAGAAACACGTACTTGAGTTCGGTGCAGGAACTATTCAGTGTTTGGATCATGCATCACTTCCGCATTCTCCTATTACAACAGATGTTTATAGCCAGTGACACACAGCAACAAAACAACCTCATCTCATTCATTTTCAATGAGAGCTGGCGACTTCCGGCAAAACGAGCAACGGTGACCGTTGGCGACCAGATGTGGCCTTGTCCAGCAACACAACAAAGTTGAGATATTTTTACATTTATGCAATGAAGAGCGACATTCGGGAGTGACAGCCAATATGAGAGAAGATGCCAGAGCTCACGTGATCCTAATATTTGAATAATAATTTTAATTGTAAAGAAACAGTGCTGTTTAGACGCTCCATACACACCACCAGCGACCTAACTGCCAGCCACTGGCAACATGCAGCGACAAAGTAGCTGGCAGTGAGAACGCAGCTTATGGCAGTGTCGCAACTCTCTTTTTCAACAGCGCTGGTTTGAACGGCCAGTGAAAATTATCCAGCCACAAACGGGTTGCACAAAAACTACCCAACAGAGAGAAATAACCCAATAAAATTAGATAAAATTAGAGTGTATATTTATATAAATACATATATGTATTTAATAGACCCGCAGGCGAACAGAGATGAATAGTGGATAAAAGATATTTAGATGTCTGCGAAAGTCAAATTTTGCAATATTTGTGCTTACTTTCAGATATGTATACACTTTATACCGAGACTTGGCATGAATAAAAAGCCATTTTTAATGTTTTTCTTGATATCATTTCACGGGTGTTTTTTTTCATTGCTTCCTCACACTGATCAACACAAATTTGGTGGCTGCGAGGAAAAAGTGACGTCACTGAAACAGATCAAAAGATTTCATCATTAAAACATTTCCGGTGCATGTAGTACTGCCTAAACTCCACATGTCAGCTACATGCAGTTTGAACACTTGAATGTACCGATGATGCCCAGGAATACTGTCTAGGTAGCAAGGATCTAACCAAATTTAAGACTGAAGATCAAATGCAAAAGTTTAAAAACCTGTCACTTAACTATCCATATTGATCAAACCATTATTCTGAATATTAGAGCGGAAGGGGGCTGTGAATGTCTGTGGTGGTTACGGCCTTACTGGGTAGGCAGCTCACGGACATAATGTGACCCTTTATTATTAACCATCATACCTCTCCCATCTTGTTTTCTCACTTCTCTGTTTTTCTCTCAATTTTTGTATCATGCTGTTTTTCTTAAGGTCATTTATCTCACCGTCTCCAACTTTCTAACTTTTGATTTGTTGACTTCTGATCCTTCACAGATGAAAATATGATGCAATAATCTTATTGAATTTGTACTTCCACACCCCCTCTCACTCACTCTCATTCTCTCTCCCTCTACCTGTCCACCTGACGTATTACTGTATTACTATCAGATAAATGGCTGTCTGTTATATCTCTTTTCAAGGTTTCTTTCATCTCTGTTAAATTGGGAGTTCCCAGCTCAAGGTCACATAATCCCTTTTCTTATTTCCATAAAAGATTTCTGGAATGTTGAAGTCAATGTGAAATGAAAACATTTTAGACCCTGCAATATTTTCTTTCTTTTTGTGATTAATACTTTTTAATGATTCTCACAAATGAAACAGAACAAAGCAAAACATATATACACAAAATAAATGTTTAGCCCCCATTTTTCACCCTCCTAATCCCCAAACCCACACTTCCCCTCAGTAAACATCCCCATGTTCCCATCCCCAAAGCCTGAGTTACACACATATAAACAAAGAAAAACTAAAAAAGAAAGAAAAGGATTCCACAAAGGATACAATTGACAGAGTCAATCACAATCATGTTTCTCTTTACATTGTTCTCACTAAGAGCCTTCCAGAAATGGCAAGTATATGTCCCATTTCTTACCATAGATGTCTAATCTGCCAAGTTGTTTATAGGACGTCTTTTCAAATGCCCCCACCCTGCCCAATTCAGTGAACCATTCTTGAAATGAAGGAGAGCCTTTTAACTTCCATCCTCTAAGAATTATGTGTCTGCCAGTCATTACAATAGTTTGGACCCAGCTTTTTGTATATTTCTCACCTACTTTCAAGTTCAAATCTCTTTCCCATACTCTTTTAAGAGCTGTTAAGGCTCCGTCACCAAGACTGTGTACTATCACCAAAAATAGTACCAAGTAAAAGGTGCAGCTGTAAACACCTGAAAAATTGAGACCTAGAAATCCCAAATTGCTGTATTCAAAGCTCCATTTTCATAAAGGTGCCCAAGTGTAGCAACACCTCTCTCAATCCATTCTTTCCAGTAAAAGCAGGACTTATTAATACATAATATGGGGTTCGGCCATATACTTGAGAAGACATTAAAGTAGGGATAAAAATTAAACATAAGAGAAACCTTTGTCCATGCTGATTGCAAGTGTGAAATAATATGATGCATTTTTAATTCTCTAGGCAATTTTATAGAAATACTTTGCAATGGTGAGATTGGGGAAAGGGCCGCTTGTTCAATGTTATACCAGGGAAAGGCTTTCTCTGTTGGAGACCAATGGGCCAGGTGTCTAAAATTAAAAGCATAGTAATTAAACAACATTTTTAGGAGACCTAAACCTCTTTTGTCAATTGGTCTATGTAACTTCTGAAATATAATCAAGGTTTTTGGCCAGTCCAAATAAAAGGTTTAGATATTCTATCAAATTATTTAAAATAAGAAAGAGGAAATTATAGAGGGAGAGACTGCATTAGATCATTGAATTTGGGGATACAGTTCATTTTTATAATATGGACCTTTCCAGCCATAGACAAATTCAGAAAAGCCCCACCTATCAGCATCACATGATAACCTTTTAATTAATGGGTCAAAATGAACTCCAACTAAATGTCTTAGATTTGCTGGAAATAAAATGTGTAAATACCTAATGCCTTGCTTGGGCCATTGAAAGACGCCAGGTTGGAAAGCTGTGGTTGGGCAATATGCTGTCAGAGCAAGAGCAAGAGACCAGTTCACCCTGTATCCTGAACATTTGGAGAAAGAATGAATGATTCAATGAGACTAGGCATGGATCTTCTATGTTCCTAGACAAATAATAATGACATCTTTGAAGAGTAAAAGTTTGTGCACCACACCTCCTACTTCAATACCCCAAAAATCATCCTTTTTCTAATTGCGGCTGCTAATGGTTTCAGGACATCACAGAACATTAAAGGGTAGAGAGGAAACTCTTCCCCTGCAAATAAAAAATAATCTGAAATGAATCCATTAGTTTGCACTGCCACTGACGGTTGTTTATAGAGTAACTTAATCCAACCGAGAAAAGTGTTCTCAAACCTGTACATTTCCAAAATCTTAAAATGATAGTCCCATTCCACCCTATCAAACGCCTTCTTAGTGTCAAGTGAGATGGCAGCGATCAGGGACTGATCATTTGCTACTGACCACATAATATTTATAAAACATTAATATTATCAAATGAACTATGACCATGAAAAACCCTCTTGATATATATGTATAAGAGATGTAATTACTCTGTTTACTCAATTAGCCAGTATTTTATAAAATATTTTTACATCTAACTGGATCTGGGAAATTGGACGATAACTTTTACATTCATTTGGGTCTTTATCTTTATATTTTAAGAGTGAGACTGATCTTGTGTCATGGTTGGTGGTAGTTTACCTTTCTTTAATGACTTCTAACATAATTGGAGCCAGATCTGTGACATAAGATCTAAAACATTCTGCGGCAAAACCATCTGGCCCTGTTGTCTTAAATTACATCTACAAGCTCCTCCAAAGTAATATCTGAGTCAATAAAGTATTTTTGATCATTTGTCAATTTATGAAATTCTAATGGCTCTACGGATCTCCTAATATCCGTATCGGTAGATGAAGACGTTGAACTATAAAGATCAAAATGTAATTCTTTTTAAGGCCTTGTTTATGTCTGCTGCAGAAGTAAATATATTGCCTCCATAATACCAAATAAAAACTCTTTCTGTTTTATGTATCTGGCAAGAAGTTTCCATGCTATGTCCCCCAACTCATGTCTGTCTTGTACTGAATAACTAAAACTCTACCTTCTGTGACTAAATAGTGTTGTGCCAATATTTTAGCTGAGTAAACTCTCCAAGATCATTGGACACTTTAGCTCTGTTTCAGCACTTTTAATACTCTTTTCCAATTCCATGAATTCCTGTGCTTTTATCTTTTTAATGGGCAAGGCATATTGAATGATTTTTACATAACCTCTGTAAAATAAAAGTGTCTACACACTTTTGCATCACTATGATCAAGGAACGGATCCATTAAAATATTGAAATCTCCACCAAAAACCATATCATGGAGGATCCCAGCTGCTTGTAACTTCCTTCAAGATCTATACATATGTTCTCATCATTAGTTGTAATGATTGCAGGAGGAGGCAGACGAGGAGTGATGATCTACACGCGGGCTTTATTTAACAAAGGTGAAAACAAATAAGACCGGAACAAAGGAAACGTCCACGATGGGAAGATGATACCAAAAACATGAAAACATACAAGGGTACACAAAATGAGTCGGCAGGGAAAAACATAAGCATCCAGGCATCTACAAACTTCAACAATCGACAAGGGAATGGAAAACAAACAGGGTTTAAATACACAGACATGGTGATGACAAAACGACAATCAGGTGAGCACAATAACACAGTGATGAGGGCCGGGAATCATGGAAAGTGTAGTGCATGACAATTGACAAGTGAAACATGGGGCAGACAACAGGGGATCGTGACATAACCCCCCCTCAAAGGAGCGGCTTCCAGACGCTTCTAAGAAAACAACAAAAAAAGAATACCCAAAAAAAACAAAAATCGTCCAAGGAGTGAGGTTTCCAAGCAGGTAGTCCACAGAGGGCACAAGGGGCAAACAGACAGTCCAAGGGAGCAAAAGGGGCAAACAGACAGTCCAAGGGGGCACAAGGGGCAGACAGGCAGTCCAAGGGGGCACAGAGGGCAAGAAGGCAGTCCTAGGGGGCACAGGGGGCATACAGGAAGTCCAAGGGGGCACAGGGGGCAAGAAGGCAGTCCACGGGGAGCACCAGACGGGGACTGGGTCAGGAGGCCTGGGAAGCGGCCACAGGACAGGGACAGGTTCAGGAGGCCTGGGAGCTGGCATCAGGACCACGCCATGGGGAACTCCGAGAGTTTCTTGTTGCGGAGCCGTGGACTGCTCAGGAGGCGACATCGTAGAAGGCTCAGGAGGCGGAGCTGAGAAAGGCGGAGCCGAGGAAGGCTCGGGGCAGAGCCGTGGAAGGCGGAGCCGCAGAAGGCTCGGGAGGCGGAGCCGAGGGAGGTGGTACCATAGGAGGCTCTAGAGGCGGAGCCGTGGAAGGCTCAGGAGGCGAGGCTCTGGAGGCGGAGCCGAGGGAGGTGGTGCCGTAGGAGGCTCTAGAGGCAGAGACCTGGAAGGCTCTGGAGGTGGAGCCGAGGTAGGTGGCGCCGTAGGAGGCTCTAGAGGCGGAGCCGTAGGAGGCTCTGGAGGCGGACCCGAGGGAGGTGGCGCCGTAGGAGGCTCTAGAGGCGGAGACCTGGAAGGCTCTGGAGGTGGAGCCGAGGGAGGTGGCGCCGTAAGAGGCTCTAGAGGCGGAGCCGTGGAAGGCTCAGGAGGTGGAGCCATGGAAGGCTCAGGAGGCGGAGCCATGGAAGGCGGAGCCATGGAAAGTGGAGCCGTGGAAAGCTCTGGGATTGAATCCGTGGAAGGCTCGAGGGGCGGAGCAGAGGAAGGCTGGAGAAGCGGAGCCCTGGAAGGCTCGAGAGGCGGAGCCCTGGAAGGCTCGAGAGGCGGAGCCCTGGAAGGCTCGAGAGGCGGAGCCCTGGAAGACTCGAGAGGCGGAGCCCTAGGAGGCTCGAGATGCGCTGGCTCTGGGACGGTCGAGGCTACTGGCGCTGGCTCTGGGACGGTCGAGGCTACTGGCGCTGGCTCTGGGACGGTCGAGGCTGCAGGCGCTGGCTCTGGGACGGTCGAGGCTGCAGGCGCTGGCTCACTGACGGTCGAGGATGCAGGCGCTGGCTCACTGACGTTCGAGGCTACAGGCACTGGCTCGCTGACGTTCGAGGCTACAGGCACTGGCTCGCTGACGTTCGAGGCTACAGGCACTGGCTCTCTGACGTTCGGGCCTGCAGGCATTGGCTGGTTGGCCGTGGTATGCGTTGGCTCTGGTTTGTTGGACACAGAGGGCAGAGCCGCGAGAGGTTCTGGGGACGGAGCCGTGGAAGGCAGAGGCTGGGGAGCAGAAGCCTTCCCTCTTCTCCTACTCCTCCAGGCGGGCGAGGCTGACAACGTTGGATCGCTGACCGTGGCTGTCGTGGGCTCTGGCTCGCTGACTGTGGCAGGCGTGGAAAGCCCAGAGGCGGGAGCCGGGATCAAGAGAGGTGGTTCCCCGGCAGCTAATTCCTTCACGACGAGTCCCACATACTCCTGCCAGGTGTAGTCTCTGGTCTCCGGTAGCTCCCACCATCGGTATTTTGGTAAACCAAACCGGTATGCTACCTTCAGGATCTCGTCGTTCCAGCTGGTGTAACTGGCCACGCAGGAGAAAAAAGTGGGTGAACTCCCGCACTGATAAGTCCGCCTGTGTAAGTTCTTGGAGAAACGCCGCTAGATCCATCTTTGGTCGATCGTTCTGTAATGATTGCAGGAGGAGGCAGATGAGGAGTGATGATCTACACGCGAGCTTTATTTAACAAAGGTAAAAACAAATAAGACAGGAACAAAGGAAACGTCCACGATGGGAAGATGAAACCAAAAACATGAAAACATACAAGGGTACACAAAATGAGTCGGCAGGGTAAAACATTGGCATCTACAAACATCAACGATCAACAAGGGAATGGAAAACAAACAGGGTTTAAATACACAGACATGGTGATGACAAAACGACAATCAGGTGAGCACAATAACACAGTGATGAGGGCCAGGAATCATGGGAAGTGTAGTTCATGACAATTGACAAGTGAAACACGGGGCAGACAACAGGGGATCGTGACATTAGTGTTGGGTGCATGAATATTAGCCAAAATAATATTTTGCCTCTGTATTTTAGCCAAAACAAAAATGACTCATCCTAAATTATATTTAATCTGTTTGAGACATTTAAATTGTAATCAGTGTTATGACTCCATGGCTCTTACTTGAACCAGCACTACAAAACACATGCCAACCCCATGCCCTGCCAAGTTTTTCAGCTTCCTTTGAAGAAAGGTCCATTTCTTGAAGGAACACTATATCATATTTCTTACGCTTAAGAAATGATACAACCTTCCTTCTTTTTATAGGGTGCCCCAGCCCGTTAACATTCCACATGGAGAAAAATATTTTACCTATATTAAAGCATGACAGAATGACACGAAAAGAAAATCATGTACCCAAGGCTATATTATACACCAATCAGCCACAACATAAAAACCACCTGGTTAATATTGTGTAGGCCCACCTCGTGCTGCCAAAACAGCGCCAACCCGCGCATCTCACAATAGCATTCAGAGATTATATTCTTTTCACCACAATAGTACAGAGCTGTTATCTGAGTTACCGAAGAATTTGTCAGTTTGAACCAATCTGGATGGTTTTTGTTTTGGCACCATTTAGAGTAAATTGTAGAGATTGTTGTATGCGAAAATCCCTGGAGATCAGCAGCTACAGAAATACTCAAACCAGCCCATCTGGCAACAACAATCATCCATGCGATTATATAATCAGCTAATCGTGTGCCAGCAGTGCAGTGCATAAAATCAAGCAGATACAGGTCAGGAGCTTCAGTTAATGTTCACATCCACCATCAGAATGGGGAAAAATGTGATCGCAGTGATTTGGACCATGGCACGATTGTTATTCCCAGATGGGCTGGTTTGAGTATTTCTGTAACTGCTGATCTCCTGGAATTATCACACACAACAGTCTTTATAATTTACTCTGAATGGTGACAAAAACATCCAGTGTGTGGCAGTTCTGGGGATGGAAATGCCTTGTTGATGACAGTGGTCAACAAAGAATGGCCTTTTGAACTGACAAAGTCTATTATAACTCAGATATTCACGCTGTATAGTTTGTGAGAAGGGGGTTAGTGCTGATTAGGCAGCACAAGAGGGACTTGCACTATATCAGGCAGGTGGATTTAATGTTGTGGCTGATCGTTATATAGATCACTATCCAACATTTATGTAACCATAAAATCCTTAAAAACCCACAGAACACAAATATGATGTTCTTCAACCTTGTGCATAACACTCTCAACTGGCATCCATCCCCTGGAAATCCAACGGTCCATGCATGATCATGAAATTTTCCGTGATATTATTGCTACAAGCTTATTTCAGTTATTTTTTTACATAAACCGTACCATTGAACTGCACATAGAAGTTTTAAATGAAATAGGCCGCTGTAAACAAACAACACTGAATCCCCAAAATGAACAAAAAAACTCTACAATAAGTCAATAAATGGAAATAAAAAATACTAAAAGTAAAGCGAGAGAAAGAGAGACACAGTGGGCAACCAACCGAAAAACAAAGCCTCTCAGACTGCATCAGCAAATGTGCGATATGTAGTCTATATTGTTGATTCATTGCAGGCAGAGTTACCCACTCACTCCATTGATTTAATAAAGGCCAAAGCTTATCATGGACATGTGAATGTGTTACGTCCATCCTTGGCATCAATTCTCAGCTTTGCCTTGTAAAACAATTCAAAGCTCTCTAACACTATTTTAATATCTCACATTTTGCTTGTGTAGCACTGGCAAAGTCTGGAAAAACGTTTGCATATGTAACGTCATGGTTACTGTTGTAACCTCCGTTCCCTGATGGAGGGAACGAAATGCTGTGTCGAATGTAGTGACACAAGGGGTCTTTCTTGAGAGCCTCGTGTACCTCTGAACTTGAGAAATGGCCAATGAGAAATTGGCAGACAGAATTTGCATGTCCCGCCCCGGACATACGGATATAAAGGGAAGCGGGCATGCATCTGTTAGTCAGGTTTTTGCGCTGAGGAGGTACGGCCATTTACAGTGGTAGGTCTAGTGTCATGGCAAAGGGTACACAATGTCTCGTTCCCTCCATCAGGGAATGGAGGTTACAACAGTAACCATGGCGTTCACCTTCTGTCACTCACTCGACATAGTGTCAAATGTAGTGACACAAGGGGTCCCATTTCAAAGCGTCATGCACTAGGCCGTGTTATGTTAACTGCTGAGACAGGTGCAAGCAGGCTGCTGCGTGCTAGAAGCAACTGTATCGGCCCCACGTAACCCTCCCCAACGCCCCCAGAAAAAGGTGTCCTATTTAGACCTTAGGTTCCCAGCACCCCTAAGGGGGGAACAGTCGCTATATGACCATAATGGGAGCAAGCCAGCCAGCCGCTGCCTTTTCTCTCACTATGTTTGTATCTTAACGCTATGAAATGCATTAGGAATGGCGATCTTTCCTGATCCTATTCTTTCAGGGGGAAAAGACCCTGCGGAGACCACATCCTGCCCAGCCTAGGGGGAGGTGATATGTGGGCAATAAACCGGGGCGAGCTTGCTCTTTTCCCAGTTGACCTGAAGCCCTAGACGGCTGTGGTGCCTGAGCACCTGGTCCCAGTGAGTGCATAGTAACTCCTGAGAGTGAGCCAGAATGAGCAAGTCGTCGAGGTAGTTGAGTATGCGGATGTCCACTACCCATAGCGGGGCAAGGGCTGCCTCTGCAACCTTCGTGAAGACGTGAGGGGACAGGCCGAAGGGGAAGACCTTGAACTTATATGTCTGGCCATCAAACGCGAACCGTAGGAAGCGTCGGTGTCGAGGCAAGATGGAGACGTGGAAGTACGGTCCTTCAGGTCTACCGCCGCGAACCAATCTTGATGCTGAACGCAGGTCAGAATCTGTTTTTGCGTGAACATTTTGAACGGGAGTTTGTGTAAAGCCCGGTTGAGAACTCGCAAGTCTAAGATTGGCCGCAACCCACTGCCTTTTTTGGGTACGATGAAGTAAGGGCTGTAGAAACCCTTCTTCATCTCGGCTGGAGTGACGGGCTCTATCATGTCTTTGAGTAGCAGAGTAATCCCGTAAGGCACTGGTTGAGAGCTTGGCCTGGGTTGAGGCGGAGCTGCCTGTTGTTTGGACGCAGGGGGACACCTTCGGTGGGCAGGTGGAGCACGGGCGACGCCACGGCATGATGTGAGAAATAGTCTCCGTCTGCCACTTTACCGACAAAAACTACTGGACAAAGTCATTGAGATTGTCGCCGAAGAGGCCATGCTGGGAGACCGGGGCGTTGAGAAAGTGGCCTTGTCAACGTTGCGCATCTCGACAATGTTTAGCCAGAGGTGGCGTTCCTGGACCACGAGGGTGGCCATCGCCCGCCCGAGTACCTGTGCTGTGACTACCCAGGTGCAGTTCTTTAAGTGCCTTGGCTTGGTGGACCTGAAGGAGAGCCATGACATGCAAGGCAGAAGCGGCCTGTCCAGTGGTGCTGTAGGCGTTCATGGTCAGCAACGTCATCCTACCGCGCGCAGGATCGCAACTGCTCTGTCCACCTTGGGGACCTCCATGTACCCGTGGGCCACCCCAACATCAAGTGTAGTGAGAGCAAACGAGTGAGGAGGCCGGTTTCGGGCAGTAAAAGGTGCCCTCCACAACCTCGTCAACTCGTCATGCACCTTTTAAATACTCCTCCTAGGGGGTTCATGGGACTGTCACCACGTTTAGACATTATGCCAAGACATTGAAGAATGGCACCGGGTGTCCATTTCCACCCGGTGCCATTCGGAAATCAATGCAAGGTGGACACATGCTTTTTCGCATTTAAAACTAGCAAATCTTCCACATGCATTGTGTGATTTAGATCAAAATAGAACTTTTTCACATTTTGCAATGTAGAAGTAAATGTTTGCAGGGTAAACTTCAACAGTGGTGAATGGGAGATCACACCAAATATTATATTAACTTACCCATTTGCTCCAAGACCAAAATAAATAATCCACTATTATGTTTGAATGACTTTCCAGAAGAGGGAAAAAAATAGAGAGCAGTGGATTAAGACTATAAAGTGGGAGAAGATGCCAAATTTACTGTCAATTTCTCAGCAGTTGCAATAGAAACCTCCTGTGTCAATCTGTTTCCCCATTTATTTCAGCAGTTTCGGCTTGGTATTCCTACAGGTGGGATGTGGCATTCAGAGCCCTCACTGAGAGAGCCGAGGACCTGTACATTTTCTGAAAAACGGACCCAGTAAAGCAATCTAATTTGAAAATGGCAATGATCCCAAAAACTCTCCTGAAGGATAGATTTCAACTTGATTTTCAAGGGGAAGAGAATGAGAATGACATAAAGGCAGGTGACAGTGGTTTATATAAGGAAGGTGTGGCTTCCTGGTCACTGCTGTGACTTGACTGTCATTGGACAGATTTGGTGCTATAAAATTGCTTCCATGATTTTACGGGTGTGGTGTTTTCCCATAGTTAGATAATGAATGAATGTTTGAAAGAGAACCATAATGTTGTAATCCTCCCAGCACAATTTGCCTTTACTCCTTGCCACACGTAAAACAAAGTATCTGTCTGCTGACCGCAAGAATCTTTCCAGAATTGATCCGGGTCTGCCATCCGCCCTGGGAAGCCGACCGAGAGCACTGTGTGCTATCTATTTCCAGATGATGGTCCTCTCTGTCGAACAAATTTGGAATAAGCCCATCCAGAAACATGATATTATTGTGGCCGGCAGATTAGTCTGCTGATCGTTCCCAGCTGCTTCCTCAAACTCAATTTTCTTTTCAGCCTCTTCCATTCTTGTGATCAGGGTGGAAACTATGCTTCCATAGATGTGGTTGATCTACGTATATTATACGTATTCCCTCCATGTTGGTCAACATGTTTGTTAGCGATATAGACATTTATGCAATACCTTGACCTACATCCTTAGACGCATTGTCCTTCCCAGCCCGCCATCTTGCTTTTGAGAGGCGTCAGATGTGTGCGACTGTAAATGCTTTTTAATCAGAGCATGTGAGCGGAGCTGAGCGAGAGTGGAGCAATGATAATTCCACCTTAGCAGAGAGCGACTTTTTGAAGATTCCACTCTGCTTGTTCAGACTGCTTAGTGCAGCTCGTTCAACCCAGAATGCTTCGTGATATGCTGGTTTGAGAACCTGCAAAATAAGCAATAGGTCTGAGGAAATTGTTTTAGTGAAGTTGCAAACCTTATAGTTTACATAAATGCAAAGTTTAAATCAAAGTTACGAATGAGGAAATCGAAAGGGAGTGTGGATAGACTGTGAGAGTTAGCAAAGATTCCTTAATCTTATGCATCGCATTGCCAGAAAACACAAGTGCTACGTGAAGATGGTAGTGCATCAAAAGTTGAGCTAGTAAGCTCACTACCATTCGATAATAAATTAATAGACAAGCAGATAGTAAGGAATCTTGTTGTTTTGCAGTCATATCAGTGCAGCTACCTGCTAGATGTAGGCCCAGTTCTGCAGGGTGGCGAACGTTAGAGCACCCTCAATTACAGATGTAAGCTTAATAATACTGTATATTGGGGCCTGGGTAGTTCAGCCAGTAAAGATGCTGACTCTCACACCTGGAGTCGTAAGTTGGAATCCAGGGCGTGCTGAGTGATTTCAGTCAGGCTTCCTAAAAAACCAATTGGCCCGGTTGCTAGGGTGGATAGAAAAACATTGGGTTAAGCTCCTTGTGGTCGCAATAATGTGGCTCTTGCTCTCGGTGGGGCATGTGGTGAGTTGTGCATGGATGCTGCGGAGAATATCGTGAAGCCTCCAGACGCACTAGGTCTCCCTCAACAAGCCATGTGATAAGACAGAATGACAGTCTCAGATGCGGAGGCAACTGAGATTCCTCCTCCGCCACCCGGTTTGAGGTGAGTCACTACGCCACCACTAGGACCTAGAGCGCATTAGGAGTTGGGCATACCACATTGGGGAGAAAATCCAATAATAATACTAATAATACTGTATATTTACAAAGCCTATTTCCTTGAATCCCAGCGAACACACACACAAAATCCGCGCATCAAAACTAATAAACATGTATGATATTGCTGATCAGTGTGTCCTAATTTGTAGGCACAGCATTCTGCTTTCATGCCTCAATTGTACAATTGAGCATTTGATTGGCAAATATTTCCACTCCTACATAGAGAATTTTTATAACGGAATTATCTCACTTAATTGACCGCTTGTTGTTTTCCAGAAATCCACACCTTACGAGAAGTGAATCGTAAAAAGATGACTTTAGATTAGTGGTTGTGGATAACATCTTCTGACATTGCTTGCTGCATTCATGCACAGAGAAATATTATTATACATTTAAAAAAAGTTATTAAATGAAGGCAGTGTAATTTGTCAGTTAAATATTTTTCATTTGTTTTTGGGAACATTACACATGATTTAATCTAATATAAACAGAATATTGGACAAAATCTAGTCTAAGCTGGACGACTATTTTTTTATTTGTTAAATCCATGGTTAAAACCTGCTGAACATATAAAGAGCGCATGCAAACCACATTAACTTTTAATGCAAATATAAAGTCCAGATTCACTTTATGTTGCTTTAAAAATATCAAGAAAATACAAAGAGGGCACATGGTATCTACTAATATAATTATTATATAATTAACTACAATCCTTTAGATTGCATACAGTTTCTAGATATAACATTTTAGGGAATATTAATCAAGAAAAAATACTGAAAAAGAGAAAAGGATTCACTACTCTTTTTTGGATAACTTCATATGCCCTTTAAAACTGAACACAAATTTAGGATGAAAAATTGCTCAATTTAATTTTCAAAACTAATGTCTTATTAAGCATTAAAGCATTAAATCAGTAGCCTATTAATTAATCAAATCTACAGTAACCTAATAATCATTCTGTGGAGGAGACAACTGAAGAACAATTACATTTGAAGTCAGAAGTTTACATACACCTTGGCCAAATACATTTAAACTCAGTTTTTCAAAATTAATGACATTTAATCATAGAAAACTTTCCACACCTTTGGTCAGTTAGGATCACGACTGTATTTTAAGAATGTGTAATGTCAGGGGGCCTGGGTAGCTCAGTGGTAAACACACTTGATACCACCCCTGGAGTTCATGAGTTCCAATCCCAGGGCATGCTGTGTCTCCAAAGGAACCAAATTGGCCCGGTGTCTATAGAGGGTAGAGTCACACGGGGTAATATCCTTGTGATCGCTATAATGTGGCTCGATCTCGGTGGGGCACGTGGTGAGTTGTGTGTAGATGCTGCGGTGGATGGCGTTCAGCCTCCACAAGCACTATATCTCTGCGGTAATGCACTCAACAAGCCGCACAGGTTGATGGTCTCAGACACGGAGGCAGCTGAGATTCATCCTCCACCACCCAGATTGATGTGAGACACTATGCAACCACAAGGACTTAAAAGCACATTGAAATGTCAGAATAATAGTAGAGAGAATGATTTATTTCAGCTTTTATTTCTTTCATCACATTCCCAGTGGGTCAGAAGTTTACATGCACTTTGTTAGTATTTGTTAGCATTGACTTGAAATAGTTTAACTTGGGTCAAACTTTTTGGGTAGCCTTTCACAAGCTTCTCACAATAAGCTTTGTGATGGCCACTCTAATACCTTGACTTTGTTGTTCTTAAGCTATTTTGCTACAACTATGGAGGTATGGAGCTATAAATTTTTGTTTCATTAGGCCAGAGGACATTTTTCCAAAAAGTAAGCTCTTTGCCCACATATGCATATGCAAACTGTTGTCTGGCTTTTTGTTGTCTGGCCTTGTTGAGCAGCCTTTCAGGTTATGTCGATAAAGGACTCATTTTACTGTGGATATAGATACTTGTCTACCTGTTTCTTCCAGTATCCTCACAAGGTCCTTTGCTGTTGTTCTGGGATTGATTTTCACTTTTCGCACCAAACTACTTTCATCTCTAGGAGACAGAATGCATCTCCTTCCTGAGCAGTGTGATGGCTGCATGTTCCCATGGTGTTTATACTTGCGTACTATTGTTTGTACAGATGAACATGGTACCTTCTGGTGTTTGGAAATTGCTCCTAAGGATGAACCAGACTTGTGTAGGTTCACAATGTTTTTTCTGAGGTCTTGGCTGATTTCTTTTGATTTTCCCATAATATCAATTAAAGAGACACTGAGTTTGAAGGTAGGATTTTAAATATGTCCACAGGTACACATCCAATTCAGTACACCTCCTAACAGAAGCTAATTGTCTAAAGGCTTGACATCATTTTCTGTAATTTTCCAAGCTGCTTAAAGGTACAGTTAACTTAATGTATGTAAACTTCTGACTCACTAGAATTGTGATATAGTCAATTAAAAGCGAAACAATCTGTCTGTAAACAATTGTTGGAAAAATACTTGTGTCATGCACAAAGTTGATGTCCTAAATGACTTGCCAAAACTATAGTTTGTTAATATTAAATCTGTGGAGTTGTTAATAAAATGAATTCAACCTCAGTGTATGTAAACTTCTGATTTCCTGATACAGGTTCATGTTTTCATTATTATCATAAACAGCACAAACAAACTTTAAAGTTGAAAAGAGTGTGGTTTTCTGGGTCGGTTGTGTCACGCAGATCCAGTTTAAACTGAAAAGCGTGAATTTGCTTGTATGCGAGTTTCTGCGCCACCACACACGTTTTATCTCTTGTAGAGGGATGTTTGATTACTTGTTAATAGTAAATAAAGGTCATTTAAAACTGAAAAATGTGAAGATGTTCAATGGCATATGTGCTAACTAAGAAATATTTGACTGATTACAAATGATGACGAAGGTCTGGTAGACCCGATTATCTAACAGCCATTGTAAACCATTACAAAATAAACAGCGATATTTTAGATACTAAAACACAAAAATACAATCACATAATTTCACATTTGTACGTTACTAAGCATTTGATAATTTAATAAATGTCGGCCTATAGCCTAGCCTATATTTAACACAGAGGGGCATAGGAAACAAGTAACCAACAGAGAAATTTCTTGTCAGAGTGGGATTTGAGTGAACTTTTTTACAGATAAGCGGTAATTGAGCGGAGCATCCGCTTGGGCCATGATGGCTGACCAGAGCGCATGGAGCAGGTTATTGAGCGGAGTCTCGCACACTCCGCTTCACTCACATGCTCTGTTTTTAATGTCCCCCCAGGCTGAAGATTTTGGGTTCTTCGACTTGCTACACTCCCAGCGCAGTTTAACAATCAAAACCAAATCCATTCTCACCGAGTGATATTGATTGAAAGGATAATTGTAGCAAAGTGTAGCGGAACTCGCTACTAGGCTTCTTCCACTTGCATAGCTTCCACTGCTTTGACTTCCAGTATTTGCTTTCTTAATAAATGTTGCAGGGCTTATTGTGCACAACTTATCAGTGCATAAATGGGTGTCATTTATCTTGGTTTATTAAAATAAAAAGTTACATTAGGGCATACATACTTGTACTAGATGCAAAACACAAGACAAATCAGTCACTGTGTGTAACAAAGAGCTGATCCATGTACAAAATCCCAGAACTAACAGTTGCAGATATAGGGCTAACATTGTGTTAAAACAAAGTAACACCAATGAGTGCACCTCATGTCAGTTTATCAAAAAATAAATGACAGTAACGCTTTACTGTAAGGTTCCATCCGTTAACACTAGTTAATGCATTAGGTATCATGAACAAACAAATTCCTTTTTTTTTTTTACAGCATTAATGAATCTTTGTTAATATTATTTAAATAAAATACAGTAGTTTTTTGTTAGTTCATATAGTTCATAGTTCATAATGCATTAATTAATGTTAACAAATACAACTTTTAATTAAAAAATGTTATAGTAAATGTTGAAATTGGCATTAGCCAAGATTAATAATATCTCTGTCTCTCTCTTGTTCTCTCTCTCTCTTTCTCAGGTGTTTGCTAAGAAGGTCTTCACCCTGTATTCTTTGGCAGTGCAGCAGTTGTCTAAACAGGACCACTATGACTTAGGCCTTCGAGCCCTCACCTCTCTACTTCGCTATGCTGGAAAGAAGCGCAGAGCTTGCCCTGACATTGCTGATGAGGAGGTGACACACACTCACGCACACATGCACTGAGTAACCTGCAGCATCCATTATATACGTCTCCAATAACAATCTCAGAGGCATTCCACACAGATGCCTGCACCAACTGAATCCTACCAGTGTGTGTTCAATGAAACAGCCTTTTTGTGTGTGTACCCAATTATCTGTGTGTTTGTGTTATGTATGTATGTGTGTCGGCGATGAAGAAAGAGGTAATGCTGACAGGGATGTGTCACTAAAATGTTCTCCACTCTGGCTATGATAAAAAATGTATCAAAAGGGAAAAAACCTTAAAAGAGAAGTTGAAAGGACTCATCATCCCCATATGGGCACTCATCTCCCTCCTCTCTCCCTCTCTCTTCCTCTCTCCATCTTTATACCATACTATCATCACCAATGCAAAAGGTGCCCATGTTTATTTAAAAGTTCATACCTGTGTAATGTATGTGTGTTAATGTAAATGTCATTCTGAAATGGAAACTGCTTCTGATAACAGAACACGGGGGGCATTTTCAGATACATCTAAGATGGGTTTTGTGGCTTCCTGTCTGTAAATTAAGGCTGATATTTGGTCATGTGAATCTGGCCCACATTAGCTTTGAACATCTACTCCTACACTGAGGCAATTAAACAATGTTTTTTTTTTTTCATTTGACCTTTGAGTCCAGATCCTGCTGATGTCTATGAAGGACATGAACATAGTTAAGCTGTCCTCCATCGATTTTCCACTGTTTAATGGGATCATCCAGGATCTTTTCAGTGTTGTGGAAATGTCATCTATAGACTATGGAAAGGTAGCCAGTCCTAGCATGCTCATAATGGACTTGAAGCAGCTGAAAGTGTGTTTATGTGTGTGAAAATACTGTATGTTCTGTCTCATAACTCTTTAAAGCATATTTGTATGGTTTTTTTAATTACACATCCTATTCTTCAGAGAGATAGCTTTCACACAGGTTTCACAGGCTCTCTCTGAAGCACATCTTAAAAGATCCATTAAAGCCTGCAGATATTTCTCTGCCCTGTCGATACACAATAATGTTGCATTTATTCAGTTCACTTCTTAAATACAGATAAAGACAAGTGTGAAGTTGTTAGTGGTAGCTTAGAGGAAAAAGCACCCCAAAGGTTGTTATTTAAAGCATAGAATGGCTGATCCAGGAAACAGAGTGTTACAGAGATCCCCGTTTAAAGAAATAGTTCACCCAAAAATGAACATTCTGACATCATTTACTCGTTCCACACCTATATGACTACTTTCTGCAGTGGAACATTAAAAAAGGTGTTTTCAAGAATGTTACAATGCCTGTCAAGCTCCAAAAAGGACTAAATAAACCATAAAATCACCATAAAAGTAGTCCCTATGACTTGTGTCCTACAGTATTTTCCAAGCCTTCTGAAGCCATAAGCTTTGTCTGAGGAATTTAAGTTGTAATTCATCAAATGTTCCACTCTGCACTATCCCTCAAATCCCATTTGCACTCCCGCATATTCAAACTACACGCCATAACAATTGGTCACAAGACGTGAGAAGAACCAGTGATATTTGGTGTCATAGACATCAAACCTGGCTTCTTTTCACATTTATTGGTCCTTTTATGGTGCAGTATTTGAGCTTGACAGTTTATGCTTTTATTACACCGTAAAGAACAACATAAATTATTAAAATTTCTCTTTTGTGTTCTACAGACCATGAAGGTGATGAAACGATAAATGGTGAAAATTTTGAGAACTAACTCTTTAACTTTGTGCCTTTTAAAAGTGCATTCAGCAATTCCTGAGAAACACTGTTAATATGCGAACTCAACTGCCAAAATAAACACACCCCTCCCTTCAGTGCTCCTTTGGAAGCTCCGCCCCCCAAATTCATGCACACGAGACGGTTTTACGCACACCATCTCCAGACACTCACAACTCTCCTGTTACTAAATCTAACATCACAAAAACAGCATATATGGGATCTGTGAAACGTAGAAAAATTTATGTTACCCAACTATCGAGAAGAAAAAGAGCAGATTCTGCATCTGTCTTCAATACTTCTACCTCTCGGAATTCTCTCCACCGCTGAAAAGCCTTGCCGGTGTTGACATGGCTCCTAGCCCTCGACTTATCATAATCCTTCTTTTTTAGTTTATATTCGTCTGACCTTTTTCTCTTGGTCTGTTTCTTAGCCATTTGTCCTCTTTGGAGTTTAGAAAGTTTGCATCAACCAGATTTGCCATTGCTCTTCATATGAATTTCTCTCTCGCTCTGCCCTCATCCCCCATCCTGTGCACGTGCAAGATCCACCCCCAGTTGCTGATTGGCTGGAGTAGTGTTGTGTGGATCGGTCTGTTCCACTTTGTTTTTGTCCCATTTACAGAGCCAGGGCTGTTTACAAATACTATATTTATTTTCAGCCAACCCATAAAAAGGACAGCCAGCAGACTGTGAGGAGATATTTGCAGAATTTTACAAAAAGCGTATTGGATTAGAATTACTGAGTGCACCTTTATGGTTAAATTTGTCATTTCTGCACCACCAGCGACACCAAACGGAATTGCAAATATAATGACTGTTTCCAATCAGGTTTCCCAAACACTCCTCTTGTCATCCAGTGTTTACACTCTTTTGGTTGCTGTACTGCAGGTGTTTGGAGAAGAAAGCATCTTTTAACTCACAAATAATGTAAAGCAAAAGAGGCGCAGCTTTAAGTGCAATGACTGTGCGCTACATCTTATCCATTTTTCGTGAGAGTGCTAATTTTAAGAACAATTGTTGTGTTAGTGTGCTAATGTAGTGCCGCAAAGGACAATTACCTATTAAGTCATTGGGCTAAGATGTTTGTGAAGCACATCTAATCTCGGCGCAATGTTTAAAATCACTTCCTGCATTTGCAGTTAGCATTTTTCTTATGTGGTTGATAAAAACTCATGGATCTTCGCACCCTAAATTGGTAGACAACACTGATTCTTTCTGTTTCATCTGAACCAGTTTGGGGATTACACCAGCAGATGATATCAAAGACATATAACTTTTAACACTAGCCATGTGTAACAGGTAACGGATGGGCAAGGAGGAGGCAGCAACCGGCTGAACAGTAAAAATAAAGTTTTAATGTCAAATTTAACTTAAAACAAACACAGACACATGGATAATTTTTCATGGAAAAGTATGCAAACAATATTCCTACTCCCTTAAAGATATTATTGAAATGATTGTCCTGAGGTATCTCACTGGTCTCTGTGACAGCTGTAGACTTTGTAAACAGCAAACAAAAATGTGTCTGCAGACCGCAGACATTGACGCTTTTCACCTGTCAATCGTTTTGCTCGTTGACATAGTGTTGTATCTGAAGCGGATCATTTAGGCTATGATTAAAAAAGTTTGTCAGTTGAGGGTGCTATTATGCCACTGTTGAATTTGGCAGCCACAGGAACAAACAATACTGCTCTTGTTTTGATCTCAAATAATCTTTAGAGGGCGGGTTTTGGAATGAGAAAGAGTGGCCAATTCATCGGCTCAGTCAAGTGAAAGTTTCAGAACGCTAAAATCGCTTACAGCACCTTTATAGCACTCTTAAAATTGGGCCCAAGAAGTATTTGATATATTTGATTCTGAAAATATTTGAAAACCATCTTCAAGTACTTCAAAACTTGGCTTAGCCTCTCAGTGAACTGCTTTCTGTTGTTTTGATTAAAGCGATGAACAAACTTCAAATACACTTAATGTTCAAATATAGCCAAAGATTTTTTACATAAAGCATATGTACTGGATGATGCAAGGAGGGTTAAAACAAGAGCCATTTACTCTTTTTCTGAATTCTTTAAAGAGATTGTCTGTGAGAGAAATGTGCATTCGGAGACAGAGTTTATAGTGTTTGTAACTCAGGTATGAAGACATAACGCAGACTCTTCTGAACGTCTGCTCTGCTGCTTCCTGCTCCATCCGCAGTCAAGAGCGAGAGGGACGAAAATGCACACAAAGGAGTATATTTTCTCCTTCCCTGCCTCTGCTTATGCACATTATGCAGTGTTTTTATTGCTGTTTTATATCACCCATCCTGCGTCTTCATCTCTGACTTACTCCAGCACAAATGCCTTGGAACCATTTCCTTAATTCCTCCTCTCCATCTGTTTAACGAGTCGAGAGAGAACTGAGAGAGGGAGATTAAATTAACCTGAGAGTTTAGCATGGCTGCTTTAGTGCCTCTGGAGCAATTCTGGTTGGTGCAGCTTTACTCAGTGGTGCAGTATCAGTGGGTGCTTTTATTAAGATGACCGCCCACCTTTTGCCAGTTCATTTGTCTTTAGTGGCTCAGTGGGATTTACCAAAGGGCTGTTTTTCCAACTTAGAAAGTTTTTATGTAACACTCTGAAGCAATTAGCATCTAGTCGGATATCAGGACATAGATGTTTATTATCCTTCTCACACCTTCTTCCTTTTTATCTTCTGCTAAGAGAGGCTATACAGGCAGATCTTCTTCAGAGTGGTCTCCAGGTGACCCCCTTCACCATGACAAAGGTAATTCAACTGCATGAGACCAAAAATTCCCGACACTCCTTGATGATCATGGGGAAGACAGGCAGCGGCAAGACAATCATGTGGAGAAGCCGTCAGAACACTCTCAGCACCCTGCACCGCAACGAAGAGGCGAAGTTCCACCTCATACAAGTGAGGCCTCCATCCTTCTCGCTGTCTCTTCTTTCCATACCTCTCTCTCTTTTCTCTGGATCACTATCTAGCTGCTTTTTATCTTGACCTGCTATATAAATCAACAGGTTAACGCAAGGTTCCTGCTTAACAGCCTTGCCAAAAAAATAAAAAATCTTAAACCAGCCTAAGTTGGTTTCCTTGCATGGAGATGCTGGTTAGGCTTGTCTGGTTTAATGGTTTAGAGGGGTTTAAGGCTCTTTACTAACTGGTCAGGCTGGGAGACCAGCTAAACCTGTTAAACACCAGGCTGGGAGATCACCAAGACTAGCTTAAACCAGCTGAGACCAGCAAACCACCTTTGGCTGGTTTTATAAGCAGGGAGAACAGTCTCTATCTCAAAATGAGCTTTCCTCCATACACAAGTACTGTAGTTTTAAGGGCAAAGATCATGCCACTGAAACAAATGTCTTTCCAGCAGCTGCTCTAGAGCCTAAAAGGCTATGCCAACCTTCTATACTTCATTAGCATGAAAATTAACCACCGTTAGCGACTGCTCTAACTCAATGCCTGATACTCTCACCGCCAAGACAACAGAGTTTCCCTTAAACACTCTTCACTGTTTAGCACGTGTAAAAAACAAGGACTTAACACTCATCCAAAGCCCCCCAGACAGACTCTCAGCTCACTCGTGGGTGTTTTGAAAATGATGGCATAGTGGAGACGGCAGCTAGCACTAATTGCCAGTGCTTATGATCTCTTCTTTTCACAGTTTGCTTGGCTGCGGCTAAAGGAGTGCCAATCCATGCTGTGCTTTAAACGTAGATATGTTTTCACTCAGTTGGCTGAGACTCCTTGACTCTAAAACCTTGTTTTTAGCATCTATGTTTGTACTGATCTTGTTATGTTTTCACTTTTGTAGTTTTCCCCCTTTTATCATATCTCTCCTTCATTCTTTGTAAATCCTTTCACATGTCTCAACCTGATGTGGGTAAAGTTAGAAGATTGGGGTAGGGGGTGTGTGAGGGAGTATTGTGTTTCTCAGATTTTCTTTAATAATGTTCCTGAAATGTGTGTGTGTGTGTGTGTGTGAGGGAGAGATCCAGGTGAGTTCTGACAGACCTGTTTTTCATGCTTTGTTAGTGTTGTCAAAATGTCTTGTTACTCTGTTTAGCTGGCATTCAAATACTCCCCTTCTGTATATTGCTGGGTGGAATGATGGTAAATACTGCTTAAAAGTGGAAATATGTCAGCAATATGGAAATTATACTATGCCGCTTATACGGCGGTATTCACAGCACAATTTAAAAGTAATCCACACCAAGCAGAAAACTATAATCTTTTCTGTAAACTGTCACACATCCTGATCTCATAAAAATGTATGTGACATTTTTGCAAAATGAAATTACGTGGTCCACTGAGGCGATAAAGCGAGTTATATGATCTTCCAAACAGAGGAGTTTTTTTAGGTTAATACTTTATCGATTTGTAAATTAATAAAACCTCCCTTCCTACCCGAAACGTTACACCTTCAGTTAATCTGACTGATAGTGTCATATCCTTAATTACACCTTTTTGTGCTGCTTCTTTGACATTTCTGGCTGACGTGTCGACTCGTGTGCTCTTCTGGACCCATACCTCATACCTCGTGTTGCAAGTGCAATGCTCTATCAGCTGAGCTAAAGCACAAATTGATTGTGCTCGAATAAGCTTGTAAATGTAGTTGGGTATGTAATGTAAATGGTTAAATGTATATTTCATGGAGGCCTGGGTAGCTCAGCGAGTAAAGATGCTGACTACCACCCCTGGAGTCTCGAGTTCGAATCCAGGGCTTGCTGAGTAACTCCAGCCAGGTCTCCTAAGCAACCAAACTGGCCCGCTTGCTAGGGAGGGTAGAGTCACATGGAGTAACCTTCGCGGTAACGCGCTCAACAAGCCATGTGATAAGATGTGCGGGTTGATGGTCTTAGATGCTTAGGTAACTGAGATTCCTCCTCCGCCACCCGGATTGAGGCAAGTCACTATGCCACCACAAGAACTTAGAGTGCATTGGGAATTGGGCTTTCCAAATTGTGGAGAAAAATAAATTATATTTAATTCTGCACAATAGCATTGTACTGTAGCGGAAGGGGCGGAGTTACCTGGCTTTGCTGCTTGTCTGACAAAACAGTTGTAAATAATGAAGAAAGTAGCAGCTAGAAAAACTTCAGTAGATACAGCACCTTACAATGCTTTGCCATCACCCCACGCTGTGTGAATATTTACGTTGTTTAAAGGTGCTATATGTAAGATTGACAACAAGCATTTGAAATGGGTACTGCAGTCCAAATTCAAAATATTGGAGAGCTGTCTGCCCTGCCCGAGACTCAAAGCTCCTGCGGGTTGCCAGAATGTTGACAAGCAAATTAGCTAACTCAGCATCCGTTTTAAAGGATTTCAGGGTTATAAACTGTCTCTATCTTCAAAAGCCATCTCCAATATTTATCCTTGTTTTATTACATCTCTGGTCATGGTGGTTTTTAGACAGATGGTGAAGATTTTTAGGTCGGGTGGAATCTGTTATCTCTGATCCAGTTAGTTTGCTGGCTTTCATGGCTAGAGCACGCAGTGTTGTTTTCCTGCAAACTTGTTCAAATCTGGCAACCCTGTGGTGTCGAAATGCTATTGGTGAGTGGGCAGTGGGCGGGATCACACAAGCCAAAACATAAACATAGAATGTAGAATATACTGGCATTGTTATCGGAGAAGACAGCATTTCAACTTAGCTTGTTTCCTAATTCTCTAATGACATATTATGTTCATTGTATGATTTAGAACATTACAAATATTACATATAGCACCTTTAAGATACAAGTTTTGAGCTAAATCTAGTGGCAACATATCACGTGCGCTTGAAACTTTAATTGTTCCATTTGGGAACACTTTGTGTTTTTTGAACAAACACTACACTTTGAAAATTCATACAGTATATGGTTAAGTGCATAGTATATTTTGTAAGTGCATAGTGCATTGGGACACGTAAAAATAGCCCATGTCACGTAAAAATTATTTTGCAAAAGTATAGATATATAAACATGATTCTATGAGACCAGGTTGGTGTCACACACAGGTGCTTCCCAGTGTTAGTTGATTATTATGGGAATGGATATAAAATTATATGGTCACACCTATATGGTCTAAAAACCATTTTTTTTATTTCCGAGATGATAACTGGTCAATACTCGTAATGTTAAATATGCAATGCAATGAGGTCATCTTTAACATATACAAATTGAAAAAAATATAAATGTTTATCATTTCGCACTGCATGCTGTTTCACATATTATTTAAAAAAGGTATACAGAATACATATTGAACAGAATGTAATGAGATAATATTCAATTTTAATAATAACAACCACATTTTCTATCTGTCTCTCCCTCCATTGCTTTCGTCCCTGTCCCTGTCTGTATCAAGTTCTCTGTGAGTTTTGGTGCCTGTGGTACACGTGTGTGTGTGTGTCTGTGTGTGTGTGTGTGTGTGTGTGTGTGTGTGTGTGTGTGTGTGTGTGTGTGTGTGTGTGTGTGTGTGTGTGTGTGTGTATGAGTCGATTTATGTCTCTAGGTACATTCTGCCAATTCTTTACAGTTCGGGGGTCCATCTTGTTCTCTGCTCGCTCCATGACTCAAACTGCCATTTCTATTTGCATCCTCGCTCTCTCTTTCAGTCCCTCTGTCTCACCACCTCTCGATGCCTGTCTCTTCACTCTTTCATATCTGACACGACACCTCCTCTTTTCATTTCTATTTCTGGTGCCTAGCTATCTCTCTCTCCCCATGCAAACATCACCTCCCCCTGTTTCCTTATTATCTCCACTCCATATAACACACACATACACACACCTCTGAATCTCCTGTGCATCAGGCTCTCACCACTGTATGATTACATCACTGTTTGATTCCGCCCCCTCAGTTGATTCAATCCCTATCCTCCTACTCTGACCTCTGATCTCTGCTAATGACCCTTTAAGAATGTCCCCTTAACCCCAAGGCAGTGAGACTGGGAGGGCTGTATGGAGAATACAACCCCTCCACCATTGAGTGCACGGATGTCATCCTCTCCACCCTCATGAGAGTGGCTTGTGCAGGTACTTACCACATGGACAAGGACGGATGAGGGAGGGTGTAGACATACATTTAAAAGGGGAAGTGTGCCATTTCTGCACCACTAGTTGCGCCAAACAGAAATGCTAAAATATTGATTTCAAATAGATTTCCCAAACACTTCCCCTATCTTCCATTGTCCGGAAAATCAAGTAGATGTCATCCCAAACTTAAGCCAGAACCCAGGGGGTGAGAAATAGGCTGGTTGCCATAACCCTGTAAGCCTCTACTGGTAGATGCTGGAGCTAAACCAAATGGCACCAAAACTAACGGAGTCTTCTCTCCAGGTATATTAAAACTCCTTGGTTGAGTCAGTGTTGCTAAATTGGGCCTTTGAAATGAACAGATTGCAATTCTATTTGTTTCCTCTAGTGGCGCCACGCATGAACCCTGCACCTAAAATGTCTGTACTCATCAAAAAAAAAGTGGGGGGCAGTAGTCAGTTACTGATAGCAGGTGCAGAGACAGAGTAAAGATAATGAGACACTGAATGTAACAAGAAAGAAAGGGAAAAGAGCAAAGAATGAGTGCAGATGGTTGTAGTTTGTGAGTTCTGATTGGTTTGCTTATTGCCATCCTGTCCAGTGTGGTCTCTGCTCACAAACCTTCTGTGTTTTTGTGCCAATCTCTTGAGTATCAAAGAAAATGGAGTTCCAATAATCAGACACCTTGACTTTTCCAGCTTTCCCTTTGATCAGTAAACAACCTGCAGAAACAGCAGGTGGGTGGCGATACCATGTGCTTGCATGTGTGTTTTGTCAGTTTTTGTGCTCATGTGTTCCGTGCATTCATGTGAATGTGTGTCATCGCCTCTTACGCTCTCTTGCCCAGAATCTGATGCACACGGGGCTGATTATGATGCCCTCATGCCCTACATTTAATTCCCCTTATGCCTGAACACGCAGCACAGACCCGTTCTGAATGAAACCTCTCTCTATTCCCTTCACAGCCCAACCACGCACAGTTCTGCTGATCCAACTGGACTTTTCTCTTCCAAAAAAATTTAATATTTTAATTGTAGCGAATGACAAAATGTGTTGTAATGTATAGCTGCTGTCATTCGGACATGATCAACTGGTCTGTCTGTCTGTCTGTCTCTTGTGGCTTGTTGAGCATGTTACCACGGAGACATAGCGCATGTGGAGGCTTCACGCTATTCTCCGGCATCCACACACAACACATCACGCACCCCACAGAACGAGAACCACATTATAGCGACCACAAGGAGGTTACCCCATGTGACTTTACCCTCCCTAGAAACCAGGCTAATTTGGTTGCTTAGGAGACCTGGCTGATGTCACTCTGTACACCCTGGATTTGAACTCGCAACTCCAGGAGTGGTAGTCAGCGTCAATAATCGGTGAGCTACCAAGGCCCTCACTTACAAAATTCTTAAAAACTTTTTAAAAAATCTTGTTTTTCATTGTAATTACATTATTTGTAGAATTTTGTAAAAACAAAGATTCACTTTCCTTAATATTAAGTCATTACCACCATTTCTTTTAAATTATTATTATTATTATTATTATAATTTTCTTCATAAAAAAAGTTTACATTTGGATATCATGGAAATTAGATTTAACATGGGAGCGCAAGTCTACTAGTGTGATAGTCTGAAGATCTGAGCCTGTATTCACAAAGATTTTTATCTCACCACTAGGAGTTCTCCAATAAGAGTTCCCCTTTTTGTCACTCACTCAACATTGTGTTGATTTTAGTGACACAAGGGGTATTTCTTGAGAGCCTCGTGTACCTCTGGATTTGAGAAAAGGCCAATGAGAATTTGCATGTCCCGCCCCGGACATACGGGTATAAAGGGAAGCGGACGTGCGTCTACATACACCTTCAAGGTGGGGGGGGACGGCCTCCCCTCCAACCTCTCTTGCAGGAATGAAAGCACTGATTGAACTGCGCATCTCTGTGGGTCTTCAGACCGGGAAGAACACCAATTTGCGAACCAGCGCCACTTTAGGGCATAAAGCTGCCTGGTAGAGGGAGCTCTGGCTTGGTTGATCGTGTCTACAACTGCCGGAGGTAGGTCATTCAGATCTTCCGGATCCCGTCCCAGGGCCAGATGTGGAGGTTCCAGAGGTCTGGGCACGGATGCCAGAGGGTCCCTCGTCCCTGGAAAGAATTTCCTTCCTCAGGGGAATTTGCCAGGGAGGTGCTGTCGCGAGGAGCGAGAGATCCAAGTCTGAGTGGGCCAGTAAGGAGGCACTAAGGTGACTTGTTCCCCGTCCTTCCTGACCTTGCACAGCACTAGTGCACGAAGGCTCACTGGGGGCAATGCGTACTTGCATTGCCCCCAGGGCCAGCTGTGTGCCAGCACGTCTGTCCCCAGAGGGGCCTCCGTTAGGGAGTACCAGAGCGGACAGTGGAAAAGAGATCTACCTGTGCCATGCCGAACCGGTCCTAAATCAGCTGGACTGCCTGGGATGGAGCCTCCACTCTCCGCTGAGCGAGACCCATCATGACAGCGCATCCGCTGCCTTGCCCGGGATATGGGTGGTGTCTGCCTCACTACATTTAAAAGGTAAATGTCATTATAATATTCTAAGACATTAAATGATTGCAACGAGGATTGATGACAGCAGCCTCACTTTAGATAGTTTGTGGTTCACTCTTAAGGATTTAGGAGTCCTCATTACTTCAAAGTTATTGTGGGTTTAGGAGCTACTTATAGATTTCTGTTTAATGAGGATATTAAAGGGGGAAAATTTTTTGATACCAAAAATAAAACAAAATCTAGTTTTAAAGAATAGATCAAAACAGATTTAAACTTTTATTGTGTCTGTCACATATTCCCTGCTGTCTTTTGTTTTTGTGCTTTTATGTTGAAGTTCTTGTTTAGTTACCGTTTCCTGTTTGGTTAGTTCTTCTGTGATGAGGCAGGCGAGGAATGAGGATCTATACGCAGCTTTATTAAAGTAAACAAGAAAGTACTGAATAAAACAAAACACAGGGAACCTAGCACAGAGCATATCAAAACATGCAAGAGCTAACAATTTAACTGGGGAAAACAAGGAACACCTGGGGAAACAATCAGGGAATGAGAGACAATCAGGGGAAAACCAATCATAAAATGAAACTACAAAAGACTACAAAAACCAAACAGGAAACAGAAACTAAACAAGAACTTCAACATAAAAGCACAAAAACAAAAGACAACAGGGAATATGTGACAGTGTCTTTTCAATTACTTATTCCTAATTACTATATGTGTTGAACATGTTACATTTGCCTGAATGTCTCCCTTACATAGACATTTGAACGTTTCTCAACAATAATTAATACAAATCTGATAAATTATTAATTGAACTTTCTTTCCTAACATTTTCAATTAATTTGGTGTTTATTTGTACAATTTGGATTTGTTAATAATGATCAGAGATGTAAAATCATGAGAGGTGAGAAAGGAGAGAAAGTCAAAGCAGGTTTTCCAGGGGTATTTTTTCAGTAGATTTTTGTATTGTTGTTGTGTTCAAAACTTTTTTTCTTAAATTATATTTTAAGTACCATTCACCTGGGGGTGGGGTAATTTTTAGCTTCAGTATGGAACGGAACAACATACAGGACATCCTGGCTAATATAGTAAAGTTCGCATTTGCAACCATGCAAACAAGGAGATTTCTACGCCTTACCAGCAATGATGCACAAATCGTGTCAGTATTAGCAGCTATTCCTGCTCCCATTAAATTATGAAGGTCACAGATTTCTTTGAGCACTTAGTATAACTAATTTTAGCTAACCTAGCTAATGTGGTTTCTGTGTGGCTCTTATTACCTTCAACTTCTCAGGTCCTTGGATAATGAGAGTATCTTCACAGCTGAAAGGCATAAATTCCACTGAATTTTAATGTTGTTTCACGTTTCTCTTTTAAAGAGCGAATAATGTCAACATTTCCGTGGCCATCACGATGAAGCATCTGTTTGCCTCGAGAGCAGAGTGCTGATGTGAGACAGGTGTTATTTGCGCATGCGATAGTAGAATGTGCTCCTGACTCAAGTGAGTCATGAGAGAGAACAAAAAAAAGAATGCACATCTAAACTGTCTCTCACTCTATACAAACAGCTGTCTGTATCACTTTATGTCAGGAAAATTCACTTTTGCTTTTGTCAGAAATTAAAACTTCCCAATTTGTAAAAAATGTAACTGTAATCTGATTACTATGGGTTGTTATGTAACTGCAATTGATTACAGTCACCTCATTTTTGTAAATTGATTACCTAATGCCGTTACAAGTAATCTGTTACTCCCCAAGCCTGGGAAGAGGGAAATATACTGCTCTGCTTGGTACCTCTGGTTCCTCTAATAGTTGGGAAGTTGTGTGTTGTTTTGTAGGCTTGGGATAAGTAATCTCACATTTCATTGAACTTGTTTGTCCTCACTTTTTTATTGCATTGCAGGAACAGCCATTTATCTTATATTTTTGTTTATTTATGTTTTTCTACATGTTTTTCTGTGCAATCGTATTTCCATTGGTAGGTTTTGTTTGCTGAATCTGTACCTAGTAAAAGAGGTTCTCATTTTTCACAGGTGTACATCGTGGGCCCAGATATCATTGCATTTTACTCTGTGACTTTGTGTGGGTTTCCCAATATGTTGGATTAAAAAAGGCAGATGCTAATCTGTGAATAATGGTATATTCTATTAACACCCCAGTGCAAATAGTGTACGATATTATTTGAACCCCAACCGTGGTGCAAATAATTGTAAATACTAAATTGTACCCTGGTGCAAATAGTGTCAGATACTATTTGCATCCATATTTAAATACAGTATACGGACATCACTGCAGTGTGTTTATTGTGTTTATTTAGAGTCCCACAGACACATTATACATTAACCCTTACCACTAAACCTAACCCTAACCTTACCTGTTTTACTCCAGTAAACATAGTTTCACCATAGTATTTTGTTGTAAAATTACAGTAACCACGAAAATAACCATGGTTACTATATTACCACCATATTACTGTAGTTAAACCATGGTTAATTGCATTAAAACAATGGTTTCTGCCAAAAACAAAACAGGGTTACAACAATATGACTGTTTTGATCTACACACAAGCGATGCCTAGCCACTGGAACGAGTGCGGTCAACAGACCCTGTCTTCGGATCAAACCCTTCTGCACCAAATGACTGTGATTAAATCAACATTTATATAAATTTGTATCTATTATTTTAAGTAGTATTAAAGGAAATATTAAGAGTGGAAACAGGAAATTGGATGGGAAAAAGAGTGGGAAAATCGAACGGGGAGGATCAGAGTTGCTAGGACAACACTACACATTTACACACCATCTTTACACACTACCAACACCATTGCAGTGACACTTAGTGTCTAGTTTGTTGCATATTCGTGTAGTTTCACCAGATTATTGGGAGGCAAATAGCTGCACTATGTGGCAGATGCTATTTATACTGGGGTACAAATTGTTAATCCATAAATTTAAATGTTTAATTTGTGATTCAGTTTGGTGTAGTCTAATTAGCATCACAGGATTGAACCTCAATATGTAGATAGATGTGGTAGATATTGGTGGAACTTCTTGAAATTCTTCAACTGTGGATTCAAGTCTTACCAGCTGAATGAAGAGAATGTGTTCTTTGATAAACCCCTTTGATTCACTTGGTTTGTTATAACATTCCCAGTATTTAAATGTCAGTTTTTGCATTATCATAATACAATTTAATTTTTTCTAATTCTGTATTATTTGTGGTGTTCCATTGCACTTTCAAGGTAATTTATACTGAATTCTACATGTATGGTCTCAGTTGGCGGTTAGTGGCCACACACATCGCTGCCATAAAAAGCAATGGCCTCAATTACTGATTTTAATATTTTCTTTTTAATTGGAATCTCTACAGGACATTGCCTTTTATGACACAAAAGGCCCTGCAAGCTTTTCTTCTCAATTTATTCACTGCAACTGAAGTTGACTGTGTCTCTGAATTTCAGGCCAAATTGTAATGTGATGAATATGTAGGGTGGCCAGATGTCCCGTTTTTCCTAGGACAGTCCCATGTTTAAGCACTTTTTCTAGTGTCCCAACTTATTCTGAAAAAATAGAGTTTTGTCCCGTATTTCCCCACTTCTAAAATGTATCTATCGCCAAAGCGGTTTTCACAGTCACATGAATATTCTAATCAAAGGTAGCCAAGTATACGGCTTGTAAAACCAATAAAATCAAACCGTGTTATTTGAAACTTTCCAATCACAATCCCCTATCAATAGACATCCAGTTAGTGAACTGATTGAAGAGTCAGTTTGAAAGAGCACACAGATGAAATTGTGGCTGGAAAAAAAGTCAAGGAAGTGTGCATGTACATTTAATGAGAATATTCAAAAAGAGTTTACATTTCTAAAAAGCCTAGTAAAGTGAGGTGTGAGATTTGTGGAGCTCGCTTTGCCATCGCCCATGGAGGCCACACAGACATCACGCAGCAGGCTCCTACAAAAAAGCATGTGGATGCTGCTAAATGTATGTGTGCCACACCAAGTGTTAGTGATTTTTTTTGGTGAAGAGTTCTGAATCTGACAAGGTGCACGCAAGTGAAGGACTTTTTGTGTATCACTCTGTTGTGCACGGCCATAGAGTTGCACATTCATGACCTGAGAAAAGTCTTGCAGGCCAGGCTGGAGGAATCATTCATACCCTCTGACATGAAAAGCAGTTGAATGTCCTGGCTGAAGCTGGTGGCATGCGAGCGGATGATTTCTTTTGTGCAGTCAGAAACTTTTATTCAGCATCGGTGGATTACTTCTAAAATTGGAGCCGCTCGTTGGAGAACACAGAAAAATTGTATGGGCCCTACTGAGAGACATCCCAGAGTGGAAAGACATTCAGAGCAGCCTCGAACACTTCTACTCCAGAATCCCCGCTCTCAGTGTGATTGACGAAACTACGCTCTTTGATGTGTGGGCTTGCACGAAAAACATTGTCACTCATCGCATCACTGTGTGGAACATGAACAAGACGACCATGTCTTAGAGATGGGCAGATGTTTTTCGTGAGCTGGAGGGCAAGGCCATCAGTGTCGTAGTCTTAGCCAAGGTTGTGGAGTTTGTTTTATGCCTGCTTGGGACATCTGTATCTGTGCAACATGTGTTCTCATTAATGAACGCAGCATGGATCTCGACTCAGTCATGAAGGCAACTTCATGTTTTGGACTGGATTGCTCTGCATTTATGCAATAAACTCTTGAAAGTCAAGCACACACAGAGAAAATTACTGCCAACAAAAAGTACAAAGTGGCAACAGTTACAAATGTGAATGCACCCTCTACTTCGCATTAGTCTGCGCATTGGTGAGGATATGTCAATTTCATTTTTGCTGGGAGGGGGCTGTCCCATTTTCCACAAGCAGTAATCTGGTCACCCTATGAATATGTGATTTGTTCCTAATGTGGATGTATTTTTATTCACATAGATTTGGATTTTGAAGGTCATACTTGCATTTTTTTAGGTTTACTGCCAGGGTAAAGGCAGACAGGCAGTACTGCTCTTGTACTGTAGGTCCAGCCTAATGCTGTAAACCAGGACCTGGACTAGGTCATTTATAAAATCATACAGACTGAGACCAGAAGTTGCAGCCTGCAATTTGATCTTAATGGTACTTCATTAATATGTATGTCAAAGAATGTTGGGCTCAAGCAAGCAACGTTCTCTTACTATGTGCTCCTGATAGAGCTATTTTGTTCTTTTATTGACTTTGTCTTCAAGACTTTATTAGTCATGTGCATTTTGGGCATTTTAACTGCATGGAATGAGTTCTTTAACAGTTGCATTGCATCTCACTGATTATTCAGCATCTCAGCATGAGCTGTATTTTGCACTTTTAAAACACAGCTGTTGCTGCTCCGGACAGCAAATGCACTGACCACATTTACATGCACTTAAGAAAATGGTTTATTCAGTGCTTTGCAGAAAGTGGTGTTCTGTTACGTCATGTAAACAAGAACACTGATTTCCTTTAGACGTTTAAGGGAGTAATAGAAAGCGGTTTAACACAGTTTATTGTGGTCATGTAAACACATAAGCAGCGTTCTGATGGTGTTTGAAGTGTGCGCGCGTGCATGATACAGGCCGACATAACAAACGTCATAGTATGGAGCCCAACAACCTGTCAACACAGCAGAAAGAATTCAACATTTCTGGGAGTACAGTGAAAATCACATACTATAAACTATACCCATTTCTACACGCGATTGTAAAATATTGACGGACCCTAAAATCCGCATATATGCGCGTGTACATTGGAATAATACCAGAGTTTTATGTAAGAGGGAAACCCCCACTTTTAGTGAAAAATACTCACAAAAGTAAGTTAAGGAAACAAACGGAGCAAGAATATATGGAAATAAAGCGAATCAACATGGAGTACAATAGTGGTCTTCCTCGGATGCCATGTGTGTTTACACAAGCGTAACAGGAAAATGACATTGCTGTGGAGAAAGCTGCTTACACACGGAGACATATGTATACTTGAGTAAAGTGTACTCTGCTTAAACAGTACATGTAAACGGGAACACTGTTTTCTCGCAATAAGCCTCTTTCTGGTGTCCATGTAACCATAGTCACATAATTCGTTATGCACAGTTTCATGTTGAGCTGCTGTCTCTTCTCTAACCAAGTGGACCTCAAGCTACTGTATACTGTAATGTCAAACTGATCTCACAGTGAAATCAGAAACAGTAGATAGCTGTACGTTTGGTTTGGCGTATATGCATGTCTTAGCTCCATTTTCTGGGTGTGATCTCCACAGAGGGGCACCAAAAGCAAGTTTTGAAGTGAGTTGTTGGGTCTCCCATGCTGCATCCGTTCATACCACAGGGAAGGTAAACATGCTAGAGCTGATGCAAACATGTCTGACAGGAATGAGTTTGCATAATGTGGCCAATTCTATAAAAATATCGAAAACAACATCCAGATCACCCATAAAGTTTAAAGACTGTACAATAATTTAATTTTATCGACTTAAAATAATATATAATAAAATAAATAAAATAATAGCATAAATGATCCTTGATGCTGTATAGAACTGAAAAAAGGGAATGATTTTGCAAAAAGTCAAAGCAAAAAAAATTTGCTTTGTATTTTTCACAAACATAGGGTGTAAGTATGATGTGTGTAAGGTGTAAAGTAATTTGGTAAAAAGTCTCTTTTTCTTCTACTCTAGATATTCATAAGGAATTCCGTGAGTTGAGAATTGATTGCTACCAAATAACCTTCCATATTCATTCTTTAATCAACTGCTTCAGTCATTCTTTGGAGCTTCTGTATGTAGTACATTTAGCCCGAGTGCATTTCAACATTTCACTCAGTATCCCATCAGATTTTGATGCTTTTTAATGCTTTAATGAAGTCTTTAGGCTCTTGCTAGCTACTATAGGTAATGCAGAAAATGAATGGATACCTCGGCTTGTTTGGATTATCTTTCTAATGTTCTATGGATCTCTTTATTTTCTACCTCCCCTGCGATTTTTGTTTTGTTTTCTCCTCCTTACCCATATGTGTTTCTGATTTTCAGAACCGCTCTATGCTCTCATACTGCATAAGCGAAACTCAGAGGCAGCTCTCTCCATTTCACACACATGAGGTCCTATCAGCCCCAAGGCAGTCTACTTTACGGAACTGTACGGCCGTTTCGACCAAGGCAGCATTTCGACCGAGTGGAGCGACAGCATTCTTCCCGCCACCATGCTTCAAGCCTGCACAGGTGTGGCACTGAAACCAACTGTGATTGCTCTTGACACATGCCAGTCATTTAATCCAACCAATCATTGTCTCCCTTTTTGCATGCCTAGAGTGTTCTGTCTGTTTTGAAGCTCATTCAGTCTAATGCCTTCTTTACATTCCAGGGGCCATTATCACTGGGGGGCCCTTAATTGGGCTTGAAATTATGTTTGTTTGAATGTCGGTGTGATGTATAATGTGAGCAGTCTAATCACAGTTTGCAGTGTCTCAGTATATTTGTTGTCAGTTGCTTGAATCCACTCCTCCTCGCTTAGGAGGGAAGATGGCCTAGAGGTGATGTGACACTTCCCGTTGCTGTGCGTGACAGTTCTGGTCAAAAACGCTCGCACATGCAGCCAGCAGGCTGCTTCTTCCAGTCAGGGCGTGTGTGTATAAGACAGATGGGCCATGCACTGTGTTGTTTTTATTGTTTTGAGTTCAGTAAATGAGACACTCATGGGCAGATAAAGGGACAGGGAAAGATAAATGTTCAATTAGAGGCATCACCACAATTGCCTGCAAGTCTCTCTGGTGCCTGTTTAACAGAACTCAGGAAATGAGGCTGACAGAGAGAATAAGAGAAAGAAAAAATAAACATAGAGAGACAACGAGATCCAGGGTGCATTGGGAAAGTCAGATTCAAAGTCAGTGTGTTTGTGAGTGAAGTGCTAACACTTCCTCTCTTTGTGGTCGAGCTCAGATGAGAAGCCTGATGAGAAGTGGATTGTGTTTGATGGGTCAGTGGACACTCTGTGGATCAAGAGCATAAACTCTGTAATGGATGACAACAAAGTCCTCACACTCATCAACAGAGAGAAAATCACCATGACTGAACAGGTACTGGTGTCTGACCATATACAGCGCACTCCACATCCAGCAATGCAGACCACCCTGGATTATTATATTTCTGATTCCAGATCTGATATTGTATATCCCACTTCACAAACCCATCAAAGCAATATGCTGAGCTTGTGTATGCTTTCTTATGTCCTGCTCTTAATGCAGTTGTGCATCAGGTATTGACTGATAGTATGTGAAGAATTTCAATGAAAATGAAAGAAAATGTAAGAAACTATCATTTGCATAAAGAAAATAAAACTATTAGGACCAGTTGGAAGATTTTTTTAGCATTGTGACAAGCTGATTTTGTCCCAAAAAAATTATAAATAAATAAATCATCCTGACTGTACAAAAGTATTTCTTTTTTAATTAAAATCAGCACTAATAAATTCAGTACAACAAATATTACCATAGCATAATATGGTATAGTGGTGGTGGCGTAGTGGACTAAGCACATAACTGGTAATCAGAAGGTTGCTGGTTCGATCCCCAGTGGAATGGTGGTGGCGTAGTGGACTAAACACATAACTGGTAATCAGAAGGTTGCTGGTTCTATCCCCACAGCCACCACCATTGTGTCCTTGATCAAGACACTTAATCCAGGTTGCTCCGGGGGGATTGTCCCTGTAATAAGTGCACTGTAAGTTGCTTTGGATAAAAGCATCTGCCAAATGCATAAATGTAAATGTAAATGTAAAATGCATAATACTTTAAATCATATTTTTTTTACGTTTTTATTTTGCATTACCATAATGAATATTTTGTGGGAAAATGTGCTTAATTCTAATTAAAATTGTCACATGTAAAAATTATCTTAAAGGCCCTGTAAAGGCTTAATTTTCTTCACTATTTTGATTTTGGTGTGAAACCCGAACATGTACTTTACAGGTTTCATGAGAGTTTTGTGAGATTTACACTTTCGCAGTGCTAAGGAGGGTTGTATGGGTATTTTGAGAGTTTTTACTGTTAACGAGGATGTGTGTTGCAGGTTTCTATATTATTTGAAGTGGAGGATCTGGCCGTGGCGTCCGCTGCTACCATGTCTCGCTGTGCTATGGTTTACAATGACTAATCTGATTTGAGCTGGAAGCCCTACGTTCAGTCCTGGATGGAAAAACGGGAGAAGGTTTGAGATGTAAAGCTACCATGTGATTAGACATTTGGCAGAGTGCTTCATTTTGTAATAATTCCTATCTCTCTTTCTCTCTCAGGTTGAAATGGATCATCTGAAGCAGATGTTTGAGTGGTACATAGAGAAGACCCACACGTTTAAGAAAACTCCCTGTAAGGAACTGATAACCATCACTGAACTGAACAGAGTGGCATCGCTGTATAGACTCCCTGGCCACTCCAGAGAATGGGGTCAGAACACTTAAACCTCATTGATGTTTACAACCCACATTATCACAGTAAAGTTTATAGGTCATAAATGGACAGTTTTGTTTATAGTCAGAGTTTATGGCCACAATTTAAAGAATACTTCTCTAAAATGAAAATTCTATTATCATTTACTCACCCTGATGTCATCCCAAACCTGTATGACTTTCTTCTGCTGAGCACAAAAGGAGGAACTTTATGAATGTGACGGTCTATGATTTCCATACAATGGCAGTTTATAGTGACTAACTTTAAATCTTTAAAAAGGACCCAAAACTGTTATAAAAGCAGTCCATGTGATTTCATATTCCAAGTCATCTCGGTTTTGGTAAGAAACAACCTTCGTTATTTTCTAATTAAAATCTATACTTGCTTAAGGAGAAAAAAAAGGCCAAAGCACACTCAAAGAGAAGTTCTTCTTCACTCAGAGCCAAAAAGAAGTTCAAAACAGCTGCTCAGCGACATATTCTTTGTGGACATTCTGTAGGGGGAGGAGTTTAGAACAGCATTTACAAATAAGGACGCTCAATGCTTCATGTAAAACCTTAAATAATGTGACATTAAAATGTGATATCAAAGACTTCATGCCTCGTTCTAAGAATAGAATTCACATGAGATCAGTAAAAGAAGATTTTTAACCTCTTGTGATGATTGAAAGAAATATACTGTATATGCAGTAGAAAATACATAATTTGTCTTAGTTGCATTCTGAGTTCATGGTGCTAATGCGCTAACAGGCTATTTGTGGTCATAATAAGATGACACTCTGTTATTGTAATTTATGGCGACACTGAAACTATTGCAAGATGGGTGTATAAAAGAGTGTAAATGGGTAGAATAAAGACAAAAGACTGATGATAGGAATATCTTTGTGAATAGCTTTTGGCGCCAGACGGCACATGAGTGAAGCAGCATATCAGACAATATAGTGGATGGGCACTTAAGAGTATTTGAGTAGATATGATTACTTTTGTAGACTCATTTGTTTTTAAATCGCATGACATGTTCTTGGAAAACGTCTCTACGCAAGCAATTGTACTGATGTAGGTAAGTTTGCACCAGATCGCTAATAACTCTGCAAACTGTTGTATTTATATTGACTGATCTTAACTGACCTAAAGAGAATTATCCATCTGCCTCAAGGTGGAGCTCCTGGTAACAAAATATCAAACCAAGTAGACCATTAACAATGGGAGAATAACCAGGAAGTTTCCAATACTATTTGTCTTAATTTTGTTCAGTATATCTAATGTTTTATAATTTACAACATTTTTTGTGAAATGTTTTTGCTGGAGTAGTATGGTAGTGTTATCTTTCTTATCTTAACAGTAAATCCCAATTGGTTCAAGAATTAGTTTTCTAATGCAGAAACATTCATTCTTTTGAAAGTGAGCTTTTTGTGTCCAAATGCTTTTTGGGACCACAGAAGTGTTTGAGTACATGTAATAAATGTATGCATTGGTAATAAATGTAAATGTATGCACATGCAACATAATAATGCAACAAATGAAAACTACTGATGCTCTCCATCTCAAACCATTTTTAAGCCATTCTGCCTACAGAAACAAATCTATTACTGGAGAATTAATGAGCTTATTTTAAACCTCAGAACACAGTCTACGAGTACTACGTGGACACCAAGAACAAGACGTGGGCGTCATTTGAGGACAAGCTGCCCAAGGGCTGGCGCTACGCCTCCAAGTGAGATATGTGTGTGTGTGTGTATGTGTATATGTGTGTGCCCCCATTGTCCCCGTTCAGGGGTCTCTGCCAGCCGCCTGCGGGCTCAGTCAAAGGCCTCTCGCCTGGCTCCCTCCCAGACTTCTGAATTCCCTGTCTATTCATATATTTCATCTTTTTCATCCTTCTTTGTCTTGCTCTTCTCTCCCCTGCTCTCATTTGTCATGTCAGTCCAACTCTTTCCCCTTCATTGTCCTTTGTCCTCTTGGCTCTCTATGCTCCTCCTTTGTCAGCTGTCCATTTTCCATCCCTTTCTACCTGGCTCTTTTTTTATCCCTCTGTTCATTTGAGATGTCTCGCTCCATCTTTTAATTTTAAGTCTTTCAATCTGTATTTTCTCCGTATTCTCATTCATCCCGCTCTCTTAACACTATTTCCTTCCACCCCCTTGCACTCTCTCTCGCTCTCTATATCTCTCTGTCTGTCTATCTTTCCATATTCTAAGTTTCCCCTTCATTTCTTGTCCTTTTTTGAAAGCACACCTCAGCCATCCCATTTTTCAACTTTTTTAATTACCATCTCTCTCTCTCTCTCTCTCTCTCTCTCTCTCTATCTCTCTCTATCTCTCTCAGTTTCAGTTTAAAGGTGGTTTATTGGCATGACAAGTGTTTGTACATTTGCACTGCTCAAGAATTTACAGCTCAACTGCACAAAATCTGTGCAACACAACGTGCATAAATTAAGAAAATAAAAAATATACAGTTTAATTGACAAAGAAAGATATTAGGCATGACTTTCAATAAATAATATGAAACTACAAATAAAGTGGAAAATAGTTTATAGAGTTTTAGTGAAGGAGACACTAAGTCATACTAAAGTCTTATGCTGTGGCAGAACAGACACATGGGGCTCTATTTTCATGAGCACACAAGGCACAGCACTATGGACAAAGACTGTGCGCTACCTCTTATCTAAGTTTATCTTTGGCACAAACTGTGGGTGTATTGAATGTTGATGAAGTGGCGCAAAGCACAATTTGCTAATTTCCTTAAAAATACGTAATTGTGCTAAGACATTTCAGATGCATGTCTGTTTTCAGAGCAAAGTCTAAATTCAGTTCCTACATTTCCAGTAGGTGGTAATAAAGTTCATGTCCAAACTCTGAAAATATAGTGGAACTTCAAAGTAAGTCCCTGACTATCTATTAAAACTATTTTTACATCTGTTATCATAGAGTGATTTTTAAGTCACTGCAAAACGGTCTGGTGGAAGAAGTTGGAGAGGGTAAAATATTTGGATTTGGTGTGATTTATTTTTACCTCTTGGTTATTTTGATTATAATATATATATATATATATATATATATATATATATATATATATATATATATATATATATATTAATTTGAGTAAAATATAAGAATTTATAATTATTTAGGTTAAAAAAATGTGTTGCAATGAAAGAATTTATTTTTTCAAAATCAGCTGGTAGAAGTGAAGTGTGTGCCAAAACAATCACTGTTAATAAATAGCCATGAATTGTGTGTCAGTAGATGAAAATGATTAATAATACTTGCATTCTATATAATTTTATGGAGTGTAGATCCAAATCCTAAACCACATATTCCATGTGTATAAAAGAAGCATGTCACTGTCATAGAAATGTGCCTGACATTCAAAAGGACGCGGTTAATGCACAAAAGAAAGTCCATATGTCTAATCTACTAATTCATTGCATTCAGTCCATTTACACTACCAGCTTCTTATGAATGTGCTCTCTTTGTTTATATCGCTGGTGCATGAGGGAATGGGCTATATAACAGGACGCAGATGGTGCAATAACCAGAGAAGAAACTCAGTATTAAATTACACTTGACCCAACCCATTAGCGCTTTACGCACGCAGATTCGCCAAACCCACATGCGCCTAGACTTAACACTTGATAACATCAAACACCAAAACTTCAAGGCCATGCCTGTTAACTTTGCGCTTATGGCGTAGTGCTGCGCCAAGCATTCTTAAAATAGGGCCCAAAGTTTCAATGTCTAGCAGTCCTTGTGTTCGCCAAAGAATAAGGGCATTTTTGCATTGTTTGGTGGATCAGTTTCATTCTGTGGTAAATGTCTTCCCATGTGTGTTTATTTTGTGCATTCTGTTTTGATTTGGTTGTGATTGCCTTGTAAATAAAATTTTTGTTTTTGTGGCAGCTGTGTCTTTCCATGTCTGCCCATTTCTAGAGTGAAGTTAAAGGGATAGTTCACCCAAAACTTAAAATTCTCTCTTCATTTACTCACCTTCATGCCATCCCAGATGTGTATGAGTTTCTCTCTTATGCTGAACACAAATTAAGATTTTTAGAAGAATATTTCAGCTCTGTAGCTTGTAGACATAAAGGCGGCATTACAGTCATTCAAATCAAATTCTGAAGTGGTCCAATTGGGTTTGGGTGAGAACAAACCAAAATGTAATTCCTTTTTCATAATCAATCTTGACAGCAGTCAACCTGAGTGCAATCCCCCTTGATGGAAGTGAGTGCCACCAGGGGGGCATCTTCAGAGACAAAGTGCTGAGCTCAGCCTGCTCCAGGGGCTCTAAGGGGCTATCTGTAGGGCAAGTAGGTCCACAGAGAGATCCCAAGAGGGAACCAGGCGCGGTCTAGGAGGATTCAACCTCCTTGCACCCTTGAGGAACCTGTTGATCAAGTTGCACTGTCGTGAGGGTCTCCTGTCCAGTGTATCGTGGTATGCAGCTAAGGCAGCCATGTACACTTTCAGGGTAGAGGGAGACAGTCATCTCCTCAGCCCTTCCTGAAGGAAAGACAGCACAGACCTGACGGCGCATATCTGTGGGTCTTCCCCACGGGAAGAACACCAGTTCACAAAGAGATGCCACTTCAAGGCATGCAGCCACCTCGTAGGGGGGCTCTGGCCTGAGTGATCATATTTACCACCCCTGGTGGAAGACCCGCTATGTCTTCCATGTCTGTCCATGAGCTAGACTTGGAGATTCCAGAGGTCTGGCCGTGGGTGCTGAAGCATGCCCTGAAGCAGACAAAGAGCTGCGCAGAGCGTCTACATGCATTGCACCTACTTGCAATCCAAGTAGGTGCGCAATGCACGCACCGGACACAGCATTGACAGGGTTGGGTCTGCCTCCTCCTGGGGCAGCGATTGCTGGCTCACCACCTGATCCCTGAAGGCGGTCATGGGAACCTAGGGCACATAACCTGGCCGGTGTCTCAGGATCACGTGAGAATCTGCCGGACCGAACTCCAGTCAAGTATCACTGACAGAAAACGCCTGCAGGTCCCCAACCTTCTTGATAGAGGTGAGTGCAATCAGGAGAGCCGTCTTCAAAGAGAGGGCTTTCAGCTCATCTGACTCTAGTGGCTCAAAGGGGGCTCCCCAAAGGCCCAGGAGGAGAGATCCCATGAGGTGAAAAGGCATGGCCTGGAAGGATTCCAGCCATATCTGAGGAACCTGATGATCAGGTCATGCTTCCCTAGGGACTTACCATCCACTGCGTCGTGGTGGGCTGCTATAGCAGCTACATATACCTTCAAGGTGGAGTGGGAAGCCTCCCCACCAGCCTCTCCTGCAGGAAGGAAAGCACTGACCCGACTGCGCATCTCTGGGTGTCTTCGGCTTGGGAAGAACATCAATTCGCAAACATGCGCCACTTCAGGGCATAAAGCTGCCTCGTAAAGGGAGCTCTGACCTTAGTGATCGTGTCTACCACTGCTGGATCTTCCGTGTCCTGTCCAAGGGCCAGACGTGGAGGTTCCAGAGGTCTGGGCGTGGGTGCCAGATGGTTTCCCATCCCTGAGAAAGAAGGTCCTTCCTCAGGGGAATCTACCAGGCAGATGTTGTCGCGAGGAGTGTGAGGTCAGAGAACCAAGACTTGGTGGGCCAATATGTGGCCACGAGGGTGACTCATTCCTCGTCCTCCCTGACCTTGCACAGGGTCTGTGCAAGTAAGCTCACTGGAGGGAACGCATATTTGCGCAGCCCCCGGGACCAGCTGTGTGCCAGCGCATCTGTTTTGAGGGGGGCTTCCGTCAGGGAATACCAGAGCAGGCAGTGGGAGGATTCCAGGAAGCAAACAAGTCTACCTCTGCTTTGCCGAATCGACTCCAAATCAGCTGGACTACCTGGGGGTGGAGTCTCCACTCTCCGCTGAGCATTGCCTGCCGCGACAGCTCGTCCGCTGTAGCATTGAGGCTGCCCAGGATAAGAGTGGCCCGCAGCAATCTCAGCCACTACTGACTGAAAAGGAGTATATGGTAGGCAAGTTGCGACATGTGAGGAGAACATTCATTTATGTACGCAACCGTCGCTGTATTGCCGAAGGGAGGACCTTGTACTGACACGTGTCCACCATCACCGTTATAATTTATTAAAGAGATTTACACCATCCCTCAAACAGTCAGACATGCTTACTGAATTGTGACAAGGAAGAGGGTGTGGTGGGCTGTGATGGTGCAAGGACGGTGCAGAATCAGCTATTTTTTTCATCATCTTATTCAGCGCAAGCCGTGCACCATCACAGCCCACCACACCCTCCTCCTCGTCCCATGAATATTTTACTTCCCTTGCTGTCATTCTTGTATTCATAATTGTTAGGGATGGTCACGAGTACCGAATAATCAAGTACTCTAAGTGGTAGCAATTATCGATCGTGAGATCATTAACTGGGGGTCTACTTTTCTTTTTTCACACTGATGAAATTCCAGTAACATTTACATGCAAACATGCCAAAATGGGCTTCTTTTTTTTGTTTTGTGATCTGTTATAGTGGCATTTTCGATGGTGCCTTGCGGTCCTGTTAGAAGGAATGGCAACTTGCATCAGCACTGTACATAGTGACTTCCAGGTCACGTCCACAGTCACACTAATACTTTTTGTGATTGAAAACACATTGATTTTGCTTTGTTTACACCTATCATCCATACTAGAATGCCATTTTCCTCTACTGAAAACTAAAACCTTTGAAATCACTCCCCATAATGCTTTAGAAAAAGAAATTCTGTCCTTAAGAAACTAAAAACTGAGTTTTTAAACTTTTCAAATTTGCAAATGGATTTATGTGGACGTGGTCTCAGTCTGAGGCTGCAACAGCACTCAACAACACTGGTTGGAGAATATTAGAGGTTGTGCAGACGTGATACATTTTTTGCAGTTATAAAAACAGGTAGAAAGACCACAACTACATGGAACAGAATGCAGGGTCTTAAGATCCTAATTTGACTGCCTTGGGATTCTGAAATTCTGAAAAATTGCACAAACTAAACTTGCTCCAACTTCCATGAGTCTCTGCCATCTCACTTGACACCGAAAAGGCATTTGATATGGTAGAATGGAATTATCGTTTTAAGTTTTTGGAAATGTATGGGTTCGAGAATACTTGTATTGGTTAGATTAAGTTACTTTGTAGACACACGGTAGTGGTGGTAACGTAGTTGTTGTTATTGTAAATCAACAGTGACCATTTACCAGTATTGGTGAATTTGTGAAGTGATTCATTTATTTTCATAATTATTAATTAGTTGATTATTTTTGAGTGACAGTCCTAGTCTTTCATATTTTTACATTTTTCAGATATTTACATTTGGAAGATACTTTTATCCAAAGCTGGGTATACATTTTATCAGTCCATGCAGTCCCTGGGAATCAAACCCATGACCTTTGTCTTGCTAGCGCCTTGCTCTACCAATAGAACACAACAGTGTCTGCCCATTTATTCAGCCATCTGGGTTCTGGAAGTATTTTCCCCATTAATTTATTCTATAGACTTTTCTTAAAATCCTTCTTAAAAGAGTTGTAAGCCATGAACCAAACAACCAGCTCCGAGGTGAATCACAACATCACTAACTTTGATTTGAGGCAAAAAAGCTTTGAAAATCGGACACAAGTTACAGGGCTGAGGGCACAGACTGAAGCATTGCGAATGATGTCATTGAATAAAAAACTATGGGAAAATATCAAACTGTTGATTTTAGGTAGTTGATTATAAGTATAGAATCAATGCAATTTACAGTTCTATCGGGAAGACACGCAGGCTTGAGTGAGTTTTAAGATGCCATTTATTTGATAAATGTAAAACAGAAGGTAATGTCTCTCTCTTTGGCGTAGGCCCCGTCCGGTGGTCCGAGGGAGTTGTGCCCGGAACCGTCATGTCCTGCCGGAGATAGGAGGCAGGGGCGAGGAGCCTACCCCCGCGCGGGACAGGGCTCAGCTGGTGGTGGTGGGGTGGCGGAGGTTGCCTGCCTTTTAGCGCACTGAAACAGCAATGTGATAGATTGTGAGCAGACTTATGAAGCAATGGCTTACATGCGATTGGCTAGGAATTACCCAGCTAATGAAGTGATGATGTACAGCTGCTAGTCTTCCCGCTAGAACTACGCTGCACTACGTTGCACTTCCATTTATTGCAAAATATTCTGATATGTATAATAAGTAGTTTAAGGTTTAAGGTTCTTGGCCTCGGTTCTCTGATTGGTGGATCTTTCTCTGCTAGTAAATGGGTATTGTAGTTGTTTGCCATAAATTCCTATATAGAACTTGATATTTAAACAATGAAGTTGAAATAACATGTACCAATGGCTTGAATGGAATCATATAACATCGATCAACAACCTCGTAGCTCACGGTAGGTCTGCCTCTAAAGGTTTATAAGTTATCATTGAAAATCAATTAGTTGTTGGGATAAATTTATGCGATTTTTACTTCCGGAACCAGACTGTTGCACTTTATTGAGCTCCAGTAATGGCCATTTATTATTAATTAATTTGTGTGTGTGTGTGTGTGTGTGTGTGTTGTAGGGGACTTCCTACAGGAGCCAAATGTGTATGAGGACCTGTTGGGGCTCTAAAGGTTTTTATGGAGGCTCAACTAGAGGAACATAACCTCGCGCCTGGTGTGGTGCCCATGAACCTGGTGTTCTTTAGAGATGCTATAGAGCACGGTGAGAGCACAGTCACAGTATAGGTCACCACAGCTGGCTTTTTAGTTAAAGGTGCACTAAGTGATTTTTAAGTCGCAGGAATGTTTTTCACAGGCACAAATTCCAGTGGCTCTTGTTGTGTGGTGATTTCTATTGAAGTCATCCATATTCATGGAACAGTTACACTCTAGCTCTCATCATTTGGTTACAATCATATCACAATACCTATAATTCAGTGCACACTCTCAAGCCCCATAAATCAGTGGCCAATCTGCTGCTCAGTCAAGCTACAGTTCCCATTCAGCACTCACACAAGTATAGCTTTCCACAAAATCACACACACTTCAGCCCTCAGATCCCCCACCAGCATGAATAATTACCCCTCTCATTCCCACAAAGAAGAACGCAACCGCATTACAAACCCCTCAGCAGGGAGAATAATTAGGAAGCCGGTCCTCCAGCCTATATGTCACTCAGCCGCATGCAGGCATTTACTGTCAAACACGGCTATAAGAATGCTTTATATCCAACCTGTCACACACACACACACACACACCACACTGTGACATTAAAGCTGTCTCACATTCAGCTCAGTGAATACGTCCCTCAAGTCACAAACATTCGGCTCAATGACACGCCGCTGCTCATAGCTGATTGATTGTTATTGAAATTAGCAAGCATAACGTGTATGTTTATGTGCATACAGTATTTGTTCATAAATAATTATGATTTGGTGGCAATTAGTTACTTTGTTTGGCCTCCTGCAGGAATGATGTGTGCGTATGTGTGTGATTGTCTGCACTGATATACCACTGCATTATACTTTTGAGTTTGTAAATGTTGCATTGCCAAAATGACACATATGATTAATTGTTATGGTTATACCATGTATTGTTGTGGTGTTAATAATGAAAACAGCACCCTTTCTCTGCTTTCACAGTAATGCGTGTGGTACGTGTGATCAGTCAGCTCTGATGGACCATGATACTGGTTGGAATTGGAGGCTCAGGCAGGCAGAGTTTAACCAGACTGGCCACCTTCATCTGTAAGTTTATGGTCTTCCAGGTGGAGGTCACCAAACAGTACCGCAAACAAGAGTTCAGAGAGGGTGAGTTTTGCAAACAATTCGCTTTCACATTTATTCATTTAGCTGACACTTTTATCTAAAGTGACTTTTGTGTTTGTGATTTCCTTGGGAATCGAACCCATTAACTTGGCATTGCAACCACCATATTCAGCAAGATGAGCAACTGGAACAAATAATCAAACCAAAAGCCTACCCAAAAATCCTTGTGGCCTCCCTTGTCTAATGTAAGAGCTCCCTTAAATTGTTTATGTCATACCTGCTGAAAAGATCAGCTTAGGCCAGCATCAATTTCCTGACTGGTTTTCGCTGGTTTGTGCTTTTCTGTTTATAAGTCATCAACCGTATGTTGATCTTTTTATCAGCAGTGTTGGGTGTAAAACATTGGCAAAGTAATTAGTTACTGTAATCGAATAGCTCTTGTTGCCGGTGATGTCTGGTAAGGACCTGACTTACAACAGGCCTACAAGCCCTCATTCCAGCCTCTCTCATCCTATTACGGACAGTCTGAGAACTGATGGAGGGATAAGGCATTCCTGGTGTAACTCAGGCAGTTGCTGTTGCCATCCTGTACCTGTTTCGCAGGTGTGATATTCAGATGTACCGATACTTTGCAGCTGTTTTTACACGTGGTCTGCCACTGCGAGGACAATCAGCTGTCCTTCCTGCCTCGCCTGTAGTCTTAGGCGTCTCACAGTACGGACATTGCAATTTATTGTCCTGGCCACATCTGAAGTCCTCATACCTTCATGCAGCATATCGAATATAGAAAATTCACAATATCGAATATTCACAATATCATCACCATGATTTTGCTGATGATATAAAACTAATCAATGTCATGAATATCGTCCTAATTATAATGCTCCTTTTATTTGGCCACTGCATTTCCTAAAGAGAGAGCCATAGGACTCGACCCTTTAGGGATGAACAATTAATATAAATAACATGTGAATCATAATGTAGTCATAATGCTAGCGATACCAAGGAGCTTGCATGATACGCTGTTTTCAGAGGTCTCAGAGCAGCTCACGTGCATTGTGAAAGCAAAGTGCTGACGGTTCACACAGTAATGCAATTCCAAACATTTGTAACCATAACAAGTTATTATACAAACACGACACCATATCACAGAAAAGAAGGAAATTTCAGCATCTCTCAGCATATTATGAGGAACACCATAAACTGTCAAATACACTCTGACACTGTGGTGCATTTTCAGTGTTCAGCCAAAATACTCCTGTTCAGACTCCTGGCGCCCCAAAGATGGCTGAGGAGATCAGGAAGATACGGCTGAGGAAGGGAACCCGGGTGGTGGCCACAGAGCAAGGACAGGATCAGGAGGCCCAGGGGCAGCCACAGAGCAGGGACAGGTTCAGGAGGCCTGGCAGGCGGCCACAGAGCATGGACAGGATCAGGAGGCCCTGGGGGCGGCCACAGAGCAGGGACAGGATCAGGAGGCCCAGGGGGCGGCCACAGAGCAGGGACAGGATCAGGAGGCCTAGGAGGCGGCCACAGAGCATGGACAGGATCAGGAGGCCTAGGAGGCGGCCACAGAGCATGGACAGGATCAGGAGGCCCAGGGGGCAGCCACAGAGTAGGGACAGGATCAGGAGGCCGAGGAGGCAATCCAGTCACAGGAGGTGGAGACATCGGAGAAGGAGCCATAGGCGGATCTGGAATTGAAGCAACTTAAGTAGGGGTTGGAAAGTCAGGAGTTGGAGACCGTGGTGAAGCAGGCTGAATCATTGGAGGTGGAGTCGTGAGAGACTCAAGGGGCAGAGCAAAGAACGGTGGAGCCATGGAAGGCTCGAGGGGTGGAGCCCTGGGAGACAGAGCCAGAAAAGGTGGAGCCATGGAAGACTCGAGGGACAAGGCCATGGAAGGCTCGAGACTAAGGGCCGAGGAAGACTGGGAACTGACTCCCGTGATCGAAAGCACAGGCAGCTGTGAGCACTGTTTCAGGAACGGTTGAGGCCACAGGCATTGGCTCTGGGACGGTTGAGGCTACAGGTGTAGGCGCTGGTTCGTTGACCATGGCAGGTGTGGGCGCTGGCTCGTTGACCATGGTAGGCGTGGGCACTGGCTCGTTAACTGTGGCAGGTGTGGGTACTGGTTGTGGCCCGGGGTTCCTGCCATAATTCACAGTGTACAGGGGAAGTGCCACCTCCACTGTCACTACCGCTGACTGCAGCGGGGATTCGACCACCGGAGCTTGGAGAGGAGTTACCTTGGAGACAGGGGCCGTGGCGGGTTTGGAGACAGGGGCCATGGGGGGACCTGGAGCCAGGAGCTTTGGGAAGCTTGAAGCCAGGAGCCTTGGGAGGCTTGGAGCCATGGGAGGCTTGGAGCAAGGAGCCATGGGAGGCTTGGAGCACTCATCCTCATCCTCCTTTCCAAGATCCATCTTGTTTAGTCAGTTCTTCTGTCAGGCTGGTTGTGGAATGGAGGAGTAGAACAAATACTATACAAGGAACAATCAAGGAAATACGCTGGAGTGGATCAAATATCTCAAGAGGAATAAATTGAGGAAACAGGCTGGAGTGGATCACTGCTGAGTGACAACACAACATAACAATTTAAGACAAAGTAATGCAAAAATTAGAGGGTATTTATACAAAAAGAGCTAATGATGATATGGAAAACAGTTGAGAATGATCGGGAACAGATGGCAGTGATGAGGGCAGAGAATTCTGGGAAAAATAGTCTGAGGAAAACACTTCAAAATAAGAGTCCTTGGAAACATGAGGGAGACAAACTGTGACATTATTATTATTCAGTATTATATTAGAACAATGAATTTGACTGGGTCCAACAATAATAATTATTATTTATTTAATATTCAATGGGTTTTAAAAAACAAAGTAAGGGAAGACCATTCACTAAATGTTTTTGTAAAAATATATTTAGGCAAATAATGCATTTTATTATACTAATATTTATGATTGTACATGGATAAATTAAACAATTTAATATCATTCTGTTTAAAAAATTTTAAAGTAGGCCCTATGCCATCTATTTTTGTTGTCTTTTTTATCAATCAATTATTGCTTTGCCCATATAAATTTGCCATATACAGAGGTGATTCAGAGCCACAATAAACAATATTTTCCTTCTCACCATTCCCTCCCTCTCAAAAGACAGTGCAGTCAAGCATAAACATTAAAACAGGTACCACACACATAAGATATAATAATAATATAACTGCAAGCAGTAATTACCAGGGCCAAGCATACCAAAAGCATGTACGGAAGTGTCACTGGCCATCAGTGATTACGACTTTAAGAAAAGCCGCATAAAAATATCATAGGTAGAAATGCTCAAATTTAAATACAATCTGTTATAACTTTGACCAGGAGGTGACACTGTCACAAAATTTATTTAGTGAGGTCAGGATGTGGTCATTATGACACACACAGTTTCATAAAAATACAGCAAAGTGTTGCAGAGATATGCTTCAGATGCTTTTTTGGCAACTTGCCATCATTTTTGTTGGTGCACTGTTCAAGAACCATTTCATCTATCGAAAAGCTTTTTATAATTTTTTGTCGTGAGTATGCCTAGATGATATATGACAAATTCCGTGCGAATCAGACTTGCAGCCTAAGAGGAATTTGAAAAGGTATGTTTTCAATTAAATTCAAAATGGCGGAATGGAAGTATGCCATGGCAAATTTGGTATCAGCGTATTTGGCATGACCCAAGGAATCTAAAGACCCTAATCATTTTAAGCCTATTCATAAGTTATAAGCAAAAATAGCCATTTTTATATCTCCTGACCCCTAGGTGGCACTGTGAAGAAACGCTATAGGTGGCCCCATGGCATGCTTGTGATGACATGTAGTACGTTTTGTGTCAATACACTAATGCGTTGCGTAGTTATATCCTCACATCCATTTTGCCGTGCTTGTGGACAAATTCGTTGAGGTGTTATTTGCGAACAGCATAAATAACAGCAAAGTCCCAAGATGATACATGCCAATTTTCAAGCAAATTGGACAAACAGTCTAGGAGCTTTTTTTTTTTTTTTTTTTTTTTGCATAATTAGAAATTGCTAGAAATCTAGGGGGTGGAGCTCAAATTTTACCTATCCCAACTTGGTTTGACACAAGGAATTACAGGAAAAAAAATTGTTTTATTCTGGACCTTAATGTTCGGATGTTATAGGTCAAAATGTGAGAGAAGTTTTGAACAGTTGGTGGCGCTAGAGTGTATGAGTTAGTTAGACCCTAATTTGAGTCAGAAACATTTAAATGTGACCTCTATCAGTGTACCAAATTTCATAACTTTCCTATGTATGGTTAAATGGGCTGCCATAGACTTTCGGGGGAAGAACACTAATGATTACAATAGGTGCCTACATACTTTCAGTGCTTGGTCCCTAAATAATAATAATAATATATTTATATAAAAATATACATTTAGTAAAATACAAAATAATAAAATACAAAAAACACACAATAATAAGTATAAAAGGGGGTGGGTTTTATTCAGTTTAAACTTTCATTGTAACATAAGAAGGTCATGAGAGCAGGATCTAAGAGCAACTTACTTTAATGAAAATTATACAAAATACAAAACAGGATAAATGCTGTAACAGGGCAAGACTGGAAACCAGGAAGCAAAACAAATGTAAACAAAAAGGATGAAACAGGAGCATGAACTGGAGAGAAACACTAAACAACTGACAAAGATTAAACAGACATCAGGGCATTATATACATGGGATAAATTTGGTAATGGAAGACAGGTGAGAAACAATTGGGAACAGCTGGTAGTGATCAGGGCAGTGAATTATGGGAAATGTAGTGCTTTGGAGACTAGAGACAGTAGACAGAGTCAAAACAACAGTGAATCATGACATTCATAATGTTACATTGTTTTAATTGACATCCTCTTCCTCTGTAACATTAAGTAATATAATATAATATAATCAATAAATGTGTCCCATTACCTATTAAACAAAGATGGCTTCTTTTTGAGATTAAACAATATTTTCTCAACTGGAACACAAGCATGGGTTGGGAGGGTTAATTTTTAAATGTATTCCACAACAGATTACAGAATACATGCTGTAAAATGTCATTTGTAATGCATTCCATTAGATTACTCAAGGTCAGTAATGTATTCTAAATACTTTGGATTACTTCTTCTTCACTGGTAAATTTTTTCACTTGTTTTGACTATAAAACCTCTGCCAGTACAGTAAGACAAAATACACATGTTAAAAATACATTCTCTGAAAAACCTAAATATCTTATGCAGTGTTGTTTCTAAAACAAGATAAATCAAATTGATCTTGTTTTAAGGATTTTTTGATATTTTTACAGGAAAATAATACAAAAATTATTATCAAGGATACAAATTTTGCCGTAATATCAAAGATCTTACTAGAAAAAAAAAATTATGATCCAACGTGAATTTTCTTGATAAAAAATATGATCATGTCTGGTCACATGTGCATGTAAAATGTCTAGAAATAGTATTTTAGCTTAGCGTAAAGCTGACAATTTACACAAGGTTTATTTATATTTCTTTTGCTCCAAACTTACATTCATACGAGCAGACAGAGAAGTAAGTTTGGAGTAACACATCATAAGAAAGTGTTTCACCACTGATCAAATGCACTTTGGATCACATCATTTATATGTATAAACGTTTCCCATCTGAAAGGACTAAATATTAAATGAAACAAATGACAATAAAATGCAAAGTAATATCTTCAGTAATCGAAATACTTTTTTTAATGTAACTGTATTCTAATTACCAATTATTTTACTTATATTTTATATTTTAAATACTTAATCCTGTTACATGTATTCTGTTACTCCCAAACCCTGAACATAAGAAGATATGGCAATATTAGGATGTTCAGCAGAGTTCCACTGTATAGCAATACATTTGCTATCCCCGTTTATTTATTGGAAGAGAAGAAAGAGGCACTAAGTGACCATCTTGTTGTGTAGTAATGTAATGCCGCATCTAGAAATATTTAAAAAGTGTTTAGTGGGAAGAAGGAACTTTGTATTCAGCTGTAGAATGTCATGAGTGTATCTCCCTCATACAAGTCACCAAACACCTTAATGTGCTTATTAAACCAAAATTGTGTTAATCCATCTTTGAGTACATCTGGACGAGTGGGAGAAAAAGTTATTGGAATGTGTTAAAAATATTGGTAATGACCATTTTATTTTTATTTTTTCTATTATCTGACCCAACTTGCAGGTGAATCTAATTTTAAGTCAGGGGAATAAATAATGCCTTATCCGTTGGAATTGTTCCTGCATGATGTTTTTCAATTTGTGTCCACGTAAGTGCATGAATATGATTTTTCTGCAACATCCATACAGCTCTCAGTTGCGCAGTCCATCATCATCTTAAACTAGATTTTTTTACTTCATGCATTCAATATTTTGTATCTACTTGACTACAGTGGCTAAGTTGAGATATCATTTGTCTAGCCATATCGCCAGGCCCTTGTGGTAGTCAACATTATGCCACAAATGGTGTTGATTGAGCCTAACTTGTATTGAACCCTGACAATCCTTCATATTGTGGCAGGCAAATACATGCTATACTAGTTATGCACTAGCTCTCTCGCTTCCTCTTATTCTCTTCTTTACATCAGAGTGATATTCCACAGAAATATAAATACCAGATCCCTGCAAAGACATAACTGTGACCCGCCACCATTCCAGCGTTCACAAAACACAAGTGTTCTCCACAAGCAAAATGTGCAAAACACAAGTGTTCTCCACAAGCAAAATGTGCAGAGATTTAATACAGCTGTCTGTAAAACAACACATGCATGCCCATTGTTTATAATCTAACAAGCTCAAATATCTGAATCAGCCTTGATTTCCATGCTAGCATTGAGATCCATCCTGCTTCTAATAGCTTTTGATCTCTCTCTGAGGGCTTGATTCACAGTGAATGCTGTGTATGCCAATATATAGTTTAACCGAACAGATTTACGTAGAGTATAGCTGCTCGTGAATCAACTGATGACTTACTGTTTGAGATCAGAGTGGATGTGAGATACAACTGTGTAATATTGGAGGAAAATAGAGAACTTAATCTCTCTGCCTCTGTCATTTCACACACATCAGGAATACAAAGCTCTACCCTCCTTCTACAATCTCTTTACTGCGTGTTGTCATAAACTCACAAGTATCTTCATAAAAGATATAGGAAATTTGGCTTCCTTTCACTATCTGTGTTTAATTCTCCCTGTCTTTAGCTGGCTTTGTCTCACTTAGTTTCAGTTTCAGCTTCAGCAGCTTTATTGGCAGAACAAACAACAGCACATTTGTATTGAAAAATAAAGAGAGCAAGAAAGTGCAATAATAATGGCAAATACTTGATGCATTGGAGAAAGCAGTACTAAGTAGACACGATAGTCGATGAAAGGCAAAAACATACTCCCCCTGTAATTATACCTGTCATACTTGGAGCACTATAGAAGCATGCATGGGAAATGTTCTCGTTAATCACTAATTTGCATCTGCCGTCACATGAAGGAGGCAGTTGTGTGTAATGTGACCCGCAGGGCCCTGACTCATTAAATATGACAACCCAAATCATCTAAGTTCTCACTCTGATTGGTCTGGCACTGGTGTGACATAAGCATGACTGCACCACTTGGTGAAATTAGTGTTTGTGACAAATTAATGCGTACAACCTTGACCTGTCTACAAAACAAAGAGATTCTTGGTAGACGAGCCATAATTAAGGCTTGTTGTTTTTGTGAGTATGTGTTTAGGAACAGTATTCGACAGTCCCCTGGATTTGTGAACTGCACTACAATAGACTGGTTTTGTGAATGGCCACGCGATGCTCTGCTGGAAGTGGCGGATAGACTCTCTCTAGAGAACGAGGATGGGGAGTGAAACATTAGCGAAAACAAAAACAAAACAAAACAAAAGTTAAAGTTGCTGGAAAGGTATGCAAAAAATGTTCCTACTCCCTTAAAGATATTAATGGAATAAGTGTCCTGAGATATCTCACCGGTCTCTGTGACAGCTGTAGACTTTGTAAACAGCAAACAAACATGTGTCTGTGTACAGCGCACATTGACGCTTTTTGCCTGTCAATCATTTTGCTCGTTCACATAGTGTTGTATCTGAAGCGGATCATTTAGTCTATGATTCACAATGTTTGTCAGATGCTGGCGCTATTGTGTCACAGTTGAATTTGACAGCCACTGGAACAAACAATGCTGCTCCTTTGCTTGGTTTTGGTCAACGGCTCAGTCACAGGAAAGCTTCAGAACGCTAAAATTGCTTACAGCACTTTAAGCTCTACTGACAGCTTCTGTGGCATTTTGTTTTGTGAAAACACAAATATTGTGTGCACAGACATTCTTAACAGACTTCTATTGTCTGTTTTAATTGTCGATGCATTTTTCTTTTTTTTTGCGTTTTGTTTCATTATTTGTTTTGTGACTTGTTTTTAACCCACAAATTCCCTTTTACAGGCTAAATGACTTCAATAAATTCAGACTCATTGACTTTCCTTTGTAGTCTTTGTGAGTGTCTGCATGTTATAGTGGTTGTGATTTATTGAATCATAAGATAAATAGAATTTCAAGAGGTTCACTTTCACTCAACTACCCTTTTGCACAGTAACTATCTACTGTTTCCTTTGAGATAGCTCATCATACAAACCAGGTTCTTTTTCCTCACTGGTCTTACACGGCAAAGTACTTTGTCTGTGATGTTCTGGATGTTTTCTGGAGAGAGTTCAGGCCTATTTTTCTTCCTCTTTTTTATCTGTTTTTAGGATTAATGTGGGTTTAGCTTATTTCTGTTGTGATTTTGTGCAAGATGAAAAAAATAGGTTGCCACAACTTGTTCAAAGTCATTTCTCTGGTGGCTTCAGAGATCCATAGATCTAAAGTTGCCAGTATCTTTGTGACTGTGCACCAGTCCGTGGCCCAGTTCTCTCACCGGATGACAGTAGAACTGAAAAGACACAATTATGTCACACCCACCAACTACCTGGAGTTGGTTTCTGGATACAAAATGTAAGAATCAAACACACATGTTTATTTATTTATAAATGTTTTGTCCATTTCTCCATCCTGTGGTTCTTTTTAGCTGTCGTGGACATTTAAAATACATTATAGTCTCCTGTTTCCATTCATTGCTGTCTGTACTAAATCTCCTAAACTAACTAAAACAAAGTGTTTGTCCTGAAAACTCTCTTTTTTTCTCAGGTTGTTGTCTGAGAAGCACAGGAACTGGAAAGTTGAGGAACGGCTTGTTTAGGATCAATGACACATCCAGGAAGGTGGAGGCCATATCTGTGGAGCTGGAATACACTAAGAAAAAAGTGTCCTCCAGAGTTCCAAAAACAGTGTGAGGAATATCTGGATGTTATTGTGCAGCAGAAGAGAAAGACAGCCAAACAACTGTGTGTGTGTGTGTGTGTGTGTGTGTGTGTGTGTGTGTGTGTGTGTGTGTGTGTGTGTGTGTGTGTGTGTGTGTGTGTGTGTGTGTGTGTGTGTGTGTGTGTGTGTGTGTGTGTGTGTGTGTGTGTGAGCGTGTATTTATCACTTTGTTGGGACCAAATGTCCCCATAAGGATAGTAAAACCTGAAATTTTTGACCTTGTGGGGACATTTTGTAGGTCCCCATGAGGAAAACAGCTTATAAATCATACTAAATTATGTTTTTTGAAAATGTAAAAATGCAGAAAGTTTTCTGTGGGGGTTAGGTTTAGGGGTAGGGTTAGGTTTAGGGGATAGAATATAAAGTTTGTACAGTATAAAAACCATTATGTCTATGGAAAGTCCCCATAAAACATGGAAACACTACGTGTGTGTGTGTGTGTGTGTGTGTGTGTGTGTGTGTGTGTGTGTGTGTCTTTTGTTTATGTTCTTATTGCTAGCTGGTGTGTGTCCTGATGTTTATGTGTTTGGTAATATTTTTGTGTTTGTGTTGTTTTCTTCATATGTGTTAGGTGGGGTGCATTCTTGTGATATTTGTCTGTGTGTGTGTAGGTGGTAGGTGCTCACAGTGAAAAAAGTTATGCAGAGGAAAGTCCATGGCAGAGAATGCTCAGAGAGATCTAGATGAAGCACCTCCTGCTCTAGATGAAGCCATGAATGTCATTCTACATTCATATGGCCATTGCTTACAACACAACATTATAAAACTACATTGTAATCTACCATAACTTAAAATGTGGATTGGATACATAATGTTCTCATCAGTAAATGTAAAAGGGTAAATGTGTCATGGTTTGTCTACAGGCTCTTGAGTCACTGAATAACAAAAGCCTGATGGATATCAAGTCTTATGGCAAACCTCCAGCTCTCTGTCATGCTGTCAGACTATCATGCAGGCGGTTATGATCTTCAGAGGATGTGAACCAACCTGGGCAGAGGCCAAGAGACAACTGGGTATGAAAAAGAGAAAGTTATAGATCTTTATTAAATCACTCCATCACATTGAAGTCACACATGGATTTAGGCATTGGCCCAGCCATGAAATCCATACCAGAATACTTTATTACAAAAATCACATGAGCTGAATAGAGAGAGAAACACTCTGGCAAGGGGAGATTGGTTGATTCATTAGCATGCCAGGATATATTTAAAAAGGTCAGCATAATACAGTGGTAAGCACAGAACCACAGAACAGATTGCAGAAAAGAATGAAATATGTGGTTGCTTGAGGCTGAATTCAAGCCATTTGTTTTAGGAGAGGCCAACTTCATTAAGCAGTTGGTGAATTTTGATAAGGACAACATTTCTGACTGTGTGCTAAGGACTACCGTGCAGTACTGCACGCATTCTGACTTCCAGCCCGAGATCATCGGACGGGTCTCACTTGCTGCCAAGTCCCTCTGCATGTGGGTCAGGACTTTGAAGGTACACAAACACACAGACAAATGTATTAACATGTATTAACCCTCACAATATACAGTGGCTCCAAAAGGCATTTGGGCACTTTTGAACACTGAAGCCCAAAGTACAGTGTAATTTAGTTTTGATGCGAACGCTTAGCGTTTTCAAAGTATACTATATTTGACGTGCACATACACAGGCGGTTGGTGCAAACGCGCTACGACTGCTATGAGATACTGGACTATTTCTCTTCAGGAGTTTGGACCCATAAAGATGTCTTTATAGTCCTTCAGACTCGAGTTATACAAATCCAGGTATCTCACACACATCCTCACACATACACACTCTTGGCATGCACATCTGCTGTTGTTGTTTCTACATTAATCTATTATTGATTACATTACATCTTCTAGTGCTTCTTCGTGACAGCAGTGGCTCAACTTTAAGTGTTGCCTCCTTGTGGACCCACTAATAATCGCAAATGATTCTAGGCGCATGCATGTTCAGAATACTGCATGTTCAGAATACGTGCAGTTAGAAAAATCGGGCCGCACGCGATCAGTGCTTGAACACTTAGCTATATGACAGCCAAAAAGTGTCAAAAAAAGTGACAGCCAAAAAGTGTCCCAAAAAGTGAATTTTGAATAGAATATCGATTGTTTTATCATTTTAAACTGAACAGATTTATTAGTAAAGTGTGTTTGTGCTGTTTTTCTTTCAAATAAATACCACTAGGATTGATATTTTGTTACATAATGCAATGACATTCATAAACTTTGCATACAAGTGTGGCTGTTACGATTCCCTGTTGTCTGCCCCGCATTTCACATGTCACTGTCATGCACTACATTTCCCATAGTTCCCTGCCCTCATCACTGCCATCATTGTGTCATTGTTTGCACCTGTTTCTCGTTTGTATCCTCATGTGTCTGTGTATTTAAACCCTGCCTGTTCCTCCATTACCTTGTCGTTTGTTGTCTCAACTGTTGTGATGTCGCTGATGTTCCCGTGTTCTGATGTTCACTCCCAGTCTTCCCGTGTTCATTCCAGCCGTGTATTCCCAGTTCCAGTGTTTCGTGTTTTAGTTTCGTTTTACCCATCGTGGTTATTTCCTTTGTTCCAGTCTTGCTTGTTTTCACTTGTCTTCAATAAAACCCGCACGTAGATCCAAACTCCTTGTCTGCCTCATCCTGTACTCATAGCAGAGGCTTTAGTGTCCAAATACTTTTTGGGACCTTGTATGTCTATTAACAATTTTATACAAACAACAAAGTTTCTAAGAGCATAAAGCATAGAATTGTTATGTGTTCTCATTCAATGCACATGTGCATGTTTATGTCAGGCCACATCTACAGGGTGGAAGAGCCAGAGAGAGCCAGGCTGAATGGAGCAATGACTCAATTGGCTGAGAAACAGGCTGCACTGGCTGTGGCCCAGAGCAAACTCCAAGTGGTGGGTGTGTGTGTGTGTGTGTGTGTGTGTGTGTGTGTGTGTGTGTGTGTGTGTCCACTTGGAGGAGACAGTAGCTGTACGAAAAAACACACAAGCATGAACAGACTCCAGTTACCAGGTTTGTTTAAGCACAAGTCTATAATGTGATTGTGTGGTCAGGGTCTGGAGAAGAACATGTTCTGTCTTGTGGGTGACTGGCTGCTGCCTTCTTGTACTACATGGGCCCCTTCCTGTCCAATTACAGAGATGAGCTGGTCATAAATATCTGGATGTAACAGGTGCCAATCAATCAATAATCAAACCATCCATCCATGGCTATGCAGTTGTTAAGATGCTCTAAATGGTCACTATGGCCATTGTGAGTCAGTTACTAAAACATAGACAAGTAATTGCACACCTCTCCTTAACGTTGACAAATTCAGGTATCATTCGTTTCCGTAACACAAACAGCGCAGGATGAGTAACATGCTAAATCTTAATACTTAGTGTTATGTGTTTGTTCAGAACAATAATAGTGATGCTTGACTTGCAAACGCCACTAATTCTTCTGTCTATAGCGAAAAATATGGACTCTGGGTTAAGGCTAATGGTTTATTGTTACCTGTGTCAATCAGACATCAGATGTGTCTAGAGAGCACTTCCAGTGATGTGCTGTCGTTTTGCAGTGAATCCTTTTCTGTTATTGCATAGTTCTCTCCACTTCACAGTTTTATTACGACATTATGCAGATGGTGGCTCTAACACTTTATTCCTCTTTCCTCTTATTCAAATGTCCTTGCCCCAATCCTCCACTATCCGTTTCATCTCTAGGTGAGATAATTTGATGCACCATGTTCTCCAGGGTTCAGATTTGCGGTGTTCCTATCTAAACCTACAGCAGTGCGCGAGTGGAATATCCAAGGCCTCCCATCTGATGCCTTCTCCACAGAGAATGGAGTCATCGTCACCCGTGGCAACCAGTCAGGCTCAGAGAGCCAATCCCTTAACACTAATTGGAATAATGATGATATCTCATGAATAATGGGCAGTAATGAATAGTGATTGGAGAATAATTAGCTAAAGATAATAGTAAGCTCAGTTTTCTCTGATTGTTCATTTATAGCCTAATGCTAATTTCCTCAACCACACACACACCAGACTGATTAATGGCATTTTGAGATTATGGATTATTATGAAATAGTCTATTTATAGATAATGTGATGTGCATTTATAGTGAGAGCTAATGTTTCTTTCTGGCTTTCTCTCTGCTCTCTCTCTCTCTCTCTCTCTCTCTCTCTCTCTCTCTCTCTCTCTCTCTCTCTGTCCTTCCACACAGATGGCCACTAATGGTGGACCCTCAAGGACATGCGCTAAAATGGATTAAGAACATGGAGTCTAAAAGAGTGAATATTTCACACAAACAGACACACAGAGACTTCACTTTTTCTCCTTCCCATTATACATGTTCATAGAGCCCATTTTTGTTAACATTGACTGCATTATTTTGTCATGAAAATCCTCTGAAACAAAGAAAACAAGTCAGCCGTAATTATTATTAGACAGCATTAGATCTACTTCTCCACTGAGAAAAACATAACCCACATTCAGTGGCAACATTACCTGCTCAGTCACAATGCCTTGTCACATGACTTACCGTCTTACCCACAGACAAGTCGTTTTCAGAGCCCTTAATTAGAGTACATATTCTCCAAACCTAATCCTCCTGTGTGTTGAATACTGCCTCTCATTTGGGGATGTGTTTCCTCACCTGCTCTCCTTCAGCAGAATACACCTTCCGTTTATCACTCCCTCTGAACACAAATGCACATAAATACACACACTCTCTCCATTGTAGATATATATATATATATACAGACAGATAGATAGATAGACAGACAGACAGACAGACAGACAGTAGATAAATAGATATGGTAGATAGATAGACAGACAGACAGATAAACAAAGAGGCAGAAAGACAGACAGACAGACGGACAGGCAGACAGACAGACAGATAAACGGACAGACAGACAGATGGACAGGCAGACAGACAGACAGATAGTTTAGGGTTCTGAGTGGAAAATGGTTGTCAGGTGTGTTCAATTTCAAAAGGAGATATGGGAGGACACACACACACACTTATGTTCTCTCATCATCTCTTTCAGGATGATTTGCTGTGCAGCTTCAGTCTTCTGTCCTTCTCGCTCTCTCTCTTTCTCTCTCTCTTTCTCTGTGACCTTTTCCTCCTCTTCGCAGATCTAGTTCATCTGTAGTGGTGAGTGTCTGGAGCGGTGAGTGCCGTTCACACGCTACAGTTAAACGCTGACATTTATGGACAATAACGTAATGACAGAGCTGAAGCCACTTTTCTGCCACTTCCTGCTCTTCTCTCTCTTGTTCACATATTTTCTTTCTCCAACATACATTCATCACTTGTGAATCATATTTATACTCTCTGCTATCTTCTCTTTTTTTCTCCCTAGTTGTTGGGTTTCTCTTGTCCTCTGTATATCCTTGTGTCTTCTTTTTGTCCTTATACACTTTTTTTGTCTCTCTCTCTCTCTCTCTCTCTCTCTCTCTCTCTCTCTCTCTCTCTCTCTCTCTCTATCTATATCTTTCCCCCTTTCACTCAGGGGTTGAAGGTAATGAACCTGCAGACGCCTGATCTCCTATGGATCCTGAAGAAGGCTTGGTTCTTCAGGATCCATAAGATTGGTTCCCTGGTTCTTTTGCAGAACGTTCAAGAGGAACTGGACCCTTCAGTGGCTCCCATCCTCAACAAGTCCCTTACACGAGTTGGTCAGTTATTTTCAAACACACACACATGATTCAACATTGACAGCCAAATTATTGACCTGTTATCTGTGTATATGTGGTGGTTAAAGTTCTGGGCTGGTAATGGAAATGTTGTAGGTTTGAATCCTGCAGTGGGTGATCTATGGCAGTGTTTCCCAACCCTGTTCCTGAAGGCAGACCAACAGTACAGTTTTTTGTCTCCTTACTCTAATGCATCTGATTCAACTCATCAGCTCATTAGTAGAGACTCCAAGAACTGAAATGGATAACAGGAGACATCCAAAATGTTTACGATTGGTGTGCCTCAAGAAAAAGAATTGGAAAACAATGATCTATGGAATGTCCTTGTGATAAATGTAATTTAAAATCCTTTGGATTAAAATTTCTGCTACATGATTGCATGTTATGTGTGTGTTCTACAGGTGGGAAGTTCTTGCTGAAGCTAAGAGATAAAGAGGTGGAATACAGTCCTGAATTTCATTTCTACATGACCACCAAACTGTCCAATCCTCATTACATCCCCTGATATCTCCTCCAAAACCACCAGTGTCAACTTTGCTGTTAAAGAACAGGTCTGTGTGTGCGTGCGTGCGTGTGTGTGTGTTACTTCAAAAAGATTGCACTTGCTCCGAGGGAAAAGGTCTTTGACAATGAAATACTGTAATACATAGTGTGCGTGTTCATGTCAGGGTCTGGAGGCCCAGCTGCTGGGGATTGTGGTAAGAAAGGAGCGCCCTGAGCTGGAGGAGCAGAAGGAATGAACATCACTTCAGGCAGGAGGAAACTCCAAGAACTAGAGGACGAGATCCTGCAGTGGGCAGCACACATACACCAGCACTACATTGACATCTTTATACAAGTGTCACTCTAATAACAGAGTTTAATAAAATAGTGTAACTCTAATCATCAGTGTATTTATCAGGGTTGGGCAACATTTAAGAATTGGCTCCCTATGGATTCATGAGTTATAATTTGAATTTAATTCAAATTCAAACAGCTCACACAATGGCAGAAAAAGAAATTCACTAAATTGCAATACAAAAAATGTAACACTCTCTTACAACAGAGAAAAAAAATTTTGTTACAAAAAATTTGATCTGTTAAATAAATATGAGATTTTTAATGATACTTTTTGTAGAGTACATCTTCTCAACTTATGAGACATTTCTCCAAATGGAGTTCAAATAGTGTCAAAACAATTAACACATTTTTTAATTGAATGTAATGTCAACTTGGTAAATGTGTTAATCGTGATTAAGAACAAATTATGTGTTAAGCCTTTTAAATTAATTGCATATGTTAATGTGTTTGATACCTTCAATAATAATACATTAAAAAAAATTTAATGTATTATTAACTTTACTACTTTTATCTAATATCTAATTTTCTCTCTTATTAATCTGAATTCTACTTCTTGAAATTAAAATTACAATTACAATACTAAATTCAGTTTGCCACTACAATTCAAATTCAATTCAATATCTTAAATATATGTTTACATTAATCTCTCGACCAAACTCGAATAATTCCATTGCTGATCGCTTTCACTTATGAGCACATGGTTCACCCTCGGGTCTTGAATGGCCTTGTGCTTTTTAATATTTTCAAAAGTAGGCAAAATTGCACATAATTAATTAGGCAATAAAAGGTGAAAGCAACTTATTACTGCTGCCATGGTAAGCACAGCTTTAATGATTTCAACATTGGTTAGACGAGTGTAGCTAAAGACAAATGTCTGTTAAGTAATTATTACTGCGGACATCTGTGATATTTACCGTGAATTCACATGCATAGGTTAAGCAATGTCTTTAAAAGTCACAAAGATGGTTGCGCTAAAAGCATTTGCACACTATGTAGACGTCACGCGTAACTGACCTATTAGAAAATATACGTATAATATGCTTATTAATTATGCAGTACATATTAAACATGATCATATACTGTATCTGTGATAATAAGAAGAAATTGATTGGACTGTCTGGCTAAATACAACAGAACTGTATTTCCCTCTTGAATAAAAAATATGGACAATCCCTTATGTTATTTTATGTTCCGAAACACAGAGCTCAACACAATTTCTCACACTCGCTCTGCTCAAATCATTAACAAAAACTGCTTGTTTCTCATTTACATGGGTAAATATTTATTATTTAAAGGGTTCAAATGCTGGAAACTTATTTGATTTAAAACTTAAATTGGAAACTTAAAACTGGAAACTTAAACTGGTGTAACAAATGAGGCTGGTATCCATTCAGCCCACCACCAGAGGGAGCCTTCTCCTGAATATTAGCCATGAACCATTTCTTCTACGTTTACTTCCTGTTTGCACTGTATAAATAGCATTGCCTTTCCATTGTTACTTTGCAAAGTATTGCCAGTTATTTCACTGCCTTTTGAGAAGTGCTTACAATCTCATCCGTATTAGAGAAGGAAAAGAGTGGAAAACCACATTCATAACCACAATGGGGCAATATGAGTACCAGGTGATGCCTTATGGCTTGGTCAACGCTCCAACTGTTTTCCAATCATATATCAATGAAATCTTCATAGACCTCCTCATCAAGTGTGTCATAGTCTACATCGACGACATACTCATTTACTAAAGCACAACATGTCAAGATGGTCCTCTCATGCATTCAGAAGCACTAACTCTACGTGAAAGAGTCTACGCTTTCCCGTCGTCACAATCCTACTCACAACATACCTCCAAATGAGTCCACCTTCCGTCATCATTGCACCCATAAGCTGGGATATCATGGAAGAAATTCAAAGAGCCAAGCTAACAGAACCTGAACCAGCAGAATGCTGCCCAAAAAAAAATGTAGCACGCACTCTACGCCAAAGAACGATCCAACGGATCCATACCTCCCACAGCACTGGACACCCTGGCATCCAAAGAACTATAAGCTTGGTACATAATTAATTCTGGTGGCCTACACTCTTTAATGATGTCACTGCATTTGTTAAGGCATGTCAAGTTTGTGCACAGTCGAAAACCCCCAGAGAACTGCTAGGCGGCCTTCTACAACCACTACTCTCACATCCCTGAGAGACCACAAACTCCAATGGGTATACCATCATATTTGTTATCATTGATTGTTTTGATATTGATTGATATCTTAGATCGTACTGCAGTCGTGAGCAGCAGAAGTGGAGGGACTTCCTCCCATGGGCGGAATATGCTCAGAACTCCCTCACTCACTCCTCTACTAGACTCACTCCCTTCCAGTGTGTGCTGGGCTACAAACCTCCAATGTTCCCTTGATCAGATTAACCCTCTACAGTGCCAGCAGTGGATGATTGGATCAGGCGGAGTGAGCATGTGGCGGGCTACGGATCCTAGCTGATCAACGGAGGCATCCCCACCCCGACTACTAGCCTAGTCAAAGGGTATGGTTATCCACACGGGATAAGTTGCGGCTACCCTGCAGGAAGCTCAGCCCCAGGAATGTTGGTCTGTTCATAATTATTAGACTGAGCAATACTGTAACATACCGCTTGGAGCTTCCTGCTAACTACCGCATCTCTCCCTCCTTTCATGTGTCATTGCTGAATCTGTTCCACCCGGCATCTGGCCCCGGAACCACAGATCCTGAACCTCCTTCTCCATTGGAGATCGACGGATCACCTGCGTACATGGTCAAATAAATCATGGACTCTCATCATCAAGAGGGCCAGATGCAGTACCTGGTAGACTGGGAAGGCTATGGTCCGGAGGAGAGATCACGAGTAGCCGCAACAGATCACTCCTTAATCCATAACTTCCACCAAGGACACCCAAATCGCCCTGCACCACGACCAAGGGGACGACTCAGAAGGAGAAAACCGGGAGTTGTTCATAGAGGGGGGTGTTCTGTAAAGAATGAGGCTGGTATCCATGAACCATTTCTTCTACGTTTACTTACTATTTGCACTGTATAATTAGCCATGCATATCCATTGTTACTTTGCGAAGGATTGCCATTTATTTCACTGCCTTACCAAATGTTTTTCCATTGCCTTCTTGTTATGACCATTGTGCTTGTCTTTTTGGATTACCGGTTACCGATTATTGGATTACTGTTTTGCTTTTTTTGCATGGTTGGACTGATTACTTGTCACTACTACTTTGTCTGCTTCATCAACTACATCTCTGTCTTGTGTTTTGGATTTGTCTGCTGTGTTTATTAAACTTCCTGCATATGGATTCTACCTCTGCCTCTATCTTGGATTTATGGGCTTTTTTATTATTTTGCACTGGATAAATATTACCATTATTATACGGTAATATACGGTTATACGGCATGGGAAAAAGGCAGTCCGGAAAAAGGCCAGCAACCTGATATGACCGATTCACACAGAATTAAAATAACTGAGAAGCTCTCGTAATTATTTACATTACACAATGTCGCCATATAAAACTAATAGAACTTTTTCACAGACTGTGATGACGCGTTTCCCCCTTATACCGTGGATATCACAATTTTTTTATATTACAAGTTATTGAATTATTGAGTGTAAATTCATAACATTAATCTTTGTGTTTTATTACCTTGGAATCAGTTTAAAAAAAATTAATTACCACAACTGCAAGGGAGTTTCTATTATAGATAATAAGAATACATTTATCATCTTCTCCCACTTTACTGTCTTAATCCACCTCTCTCTAAAAGAAATGTAGGCCTACAGGCACATCTGCTTCATAAGAACACACAGTTATGAAAAGCAAAGAGGAATTAAATATATGTGTTAAGATGTAGGTCATATGTCCAGATATCGGATGTGTATCTGATTTAAAATCACACTTGGAAGTGGCTCAGATCGGATGCAAAAACAACCATTCTCTGTCAGATGAGAGCATAAAATCAGATATTTTTTGTGACATTGTAAACAGCCAAAGGCACTCTCAATTCTCATTACCATGGAATTTATACTTGCAAAACTCATCCCTTAGTGTGCTCACATGTGTGTGAGGCTGCTGAACGAGGCGAACTTGCAGACCTCCAAGTTCACGGCCACAGAGGTAGCAGAACAACTAGAGATCAGCAAACTGACGGAGAGCCAAATCAATACTGCCAGAGATGTGAGAGAGAGAGAGATGAGGGGAGGTCAAGGAGAGATGGATGGTGTGAGGTAGGGTGCTGAAAGGGTTGCCAGATTGGATTAAAGATTGTGGCTCTGAATAAGGGAGAGAGCTAAAAAAGAATGCTCAGATGAGGATGTTGATAGCAGAAGAGGCAGATAAAGCTATAGACACCACTTTCTGTGTGTGTGTGTGTGTGTGTGTGTGTGTGTGTGTGTGTGTGTGTGTGTGTGTGTGTGTGTGTGTGTGTGTGTGTGTGTGTTCAGAACTACCACCCATGTACCCAGAGGGCATCCATCCTGTTCTTCGTGCTGAATGATATGGGTCGTATAGATTCCATGTATCAGTTCTCTCTGGATGCCTACATCAATTGAGCATAGAGAGCAACCCCCGAAGCCACAAACACTTATGCCGTCTACAGGTCACATACACATGCATACTCTCACTGATATACACTCACCTAAAGGATTATTAGGAACACCATACTAATACTGTGTTTGACCCCCTTTTGCCTTCAGAACTGCCTTAATTCTACGTGGCATTGATTCAACAAGGTGCTGAAAGCATTCTTTAGAAATGTTGGCCCATATTGATAGGATAGCATCTTGCAGTTGATGGAGATTTGTGGGATGCACATCCAGGGCACGAAGCTCCCGTTCCACCACATCCCAAAGATGCTCTATTGGGTTGAGATCTGGTGACTGTGGGGGCCATTTTAGTACAGTGAACTCATTGTCATGTTCAAGAAACCAATTTGAAATGATTCGAGCTTTGTGACATGGTGCATTATCCTGCTGGAAGTAGCCATCAGAGGATGGGTACATGGTGGCCTTAAAGGGATGGACATGGTCAGAAACAGTGCTCAGGTAGGCTGTGGCATTTAAACAATGCCCAATTGGCACTAAGGGGCCTAAAGTGTGCCAAGAAAACATCCCCCACACCATTACACCACCACCACCAGCCTGTACAGTGGTAACAAGGCATGATGGATCCATGTTCTCATTCTGTTTACGCCAAATTCTGACTGTACCATCTGAATGTCTCAACAGAAATCGAGACTCATCAGACCAGGCAACATTTTTCCAGTCTTCAACTGTCCAATTTTGGTGAGCTCTTGCAAATTGTAGCCTCTTTTTCCTATTTGTAGGGGAGATGAGTGGTACCCGGTGGGGTCTTCTGCTGTTGTAGCCCATCCGCCTCAAGGTTGTGCGTGTTGTGGCTTCACAAATGCTTTGCTGCATACCTCGGTTGTAACGAGTGGTTATTTCAGGCAAAGTTGTTCTAATATCAGCTTGAATCAGTCGGCCCATTCTCCTCTGACCTCTAGCATCAACAAGGCATTTTCGCCCACAGGACTGCCGCATACTGGATGTTTTTCCCTTTTCACACCATTCTTTGTAAACCCTAGAAATGGTTGTGCGTGAAAATCCCAGTAACTGAGCAGATTGTGAAATACTCAGACTGGCCCGTCTGGCACCAACAACCATGCCACGCTCAAAATGGCTTAAATCACCTTTCTTTCCCATTCTGACATTCAGTTTGGAGTTCAGGAGATTGTCTTGACCAGGACCACACCCCTAAATGCATTGAAGCAACTGCCATGTGATTGGTTGATTAGATAATTGCATTAATGAGAAATTGAACAGGTGTTCCTAATAATCCTTTAGGTGAGTGTATGTACCTGCATAAATATGAAAAATACTTAATTATGATTATTAAAATAAAATTCTATAAAATAATTGTGTAGTGGTTGAAGAAATAATTAACCAAAAATGAAATCATTTTCTCAACTTCATATTATTATAAAGTTTAACTTTCTGAATGTTCACACTAGGGCTGTATCAAACATTGTATACCCTTTCTCATGATATTGTATTGATTCTTTAGAATCCATGTATCAATAATGATATTCAACCATTTTTTCGGGCATATTATGTCCAGCATTTCAATAAAGAGCAGCGTTCTCCAGTGCATTCAGAGATGCTTCTATGAGGAGTGAGAGAGACTGAAACTGAGCCTGTTTCTCTTGCGGATACGCTGGGCCTCTCACGCGTTGGCTATAGGGTCATTCCACTTTATGACTTTTTCTGTCAAAGTCCCTGCCGCTGGTCTTAAAGAGACTAGCACTTTAGGTTGTTAGCACTTTTTCTACATATCAATGTAAATACTTGTAAATAGTACAAATTAGGCACGTAAACAACAAACATGTCACAATATTTATATATGGAATATAATATATACAATTTGAAAACACATTTATTGATAGAATTCATGGACTTTGTATATTTTTTAAAAGCTCAAATGTGACCAAAATGATGAAAAACAAAGGATTAAATATAATTTGTAAAATTTATATTTCCGTACTTTAACAAATAAGAAGTTTCCCGGTATAATTAATAACAGCATCAGCTGAGAGAGAATTTTTTTTCGTGTGTAAGCAAAATGGACATTTTACTGAAATATACTGATGAATTGGAATTGAAAGCTTGTGAATCAGAATTGAATCATGATATGGTAATGTATCGTGATATCTTGAATCTTGATATATGTATCGTGATGTATCGCAATATTTTGAATAGTGACATGTGTATCGTGTATACACGCATCGTCTCGTCGGGTGGCTGGCGATACCCAGCCCTAGTTTACGCTGCTCTTTTCCATACAAAAAAAGTAAATGGTATGGATGCTGTCAAGCTTCAAAAATGACTCCAAAAACCTATATATACCTGTATGTATTTTATTTAAAAAATAGCATAAAAGAAGTCAATATGGCTTGTGCCCTATATGTTGAGTCTTCTGAATCTATATAATAGCTTTGTGTGGGAAACAGTCTGATATTTAAGTCATCATATGCTGAAAATGTTCCCACCACTATAGCTCTCAAATCTTATTTGTGTTCACATGCATTCAAAATCAAATCACTTTATTGTCACACTACCATGTACACAAGTGCAACAGTAGGTGAAAGTCTTGTGTGCAGTTCTGAGCAACATAGCAGTCATGACAGTGACGAGACATATACCAGTTACAATAAACAACATAGTTACACAACACAATACTTATATACAATGTACAGTAAACAATACACACAATATAGAGTGCACATACAATAAAAAATAAAATGAATAAATATATGTGTACACAGTAGATGTATAGTGGAGAATATAATTATGACAGTCCAGTGTGAGATATAAGATTAATAAAGTGCAGTGCTGGTGTATATTGATCATGAGAGATCAAGAGATCAGAATTCTGATTGCTTGGTGGAAGAAGCTTTCATGTTTTCGGCTGGTGCGGGTCCTGATGCTGCGATACTGCCTGCCTGATGGCAGCAGTGAGAGCAGCCCATGACTCGGGTGGCTGGAGTCTCTGATGATCCTCCGACCTTTTTTCACACACGGCCTGTTATATATGTCCTGGAGGGAGGGAAGCTCACCTCCGATGATGTGTCTGGCAGTTCGCACCACCCTTTGCAGGTCTTTGCGGTTGTGGGTGGTGCTATTGCCGTACCAGGCGGTGATGCAGCCAGTCAGGATGCTCTCTACAGTACTGGTGTACAATCCGTGTGAGGATGTGGTGGTTCATTCCAAACTTCCTCAGCCGTCTCAGGAAGAAGAGGCGGTGGTGAGCCTTCTTCACAACGGCCTCAGTGTGGACGGACCATGTGAGTTCCTCAGTGATGTGGACACCGAAGGAACTTGAAACTGCTGACTCGCTCCAGCAGTGCGCCATTGATGGTGATGGGGCTGTGTTCTCTGTCTTTCTTCCTGAAGTCCATCACAAGCTCTTTGGTTTTACTGACGTTGAGGGAGAGGTTGTGCTCCTGACACCAGTGTGGCAGAGTGTGCACCTCCTCTCTGTAGGCTGTTTTATCATTGTCAGTGATCAGACCTACCACCATCGTATCATCAGCAAACTTAATGATGGCATTGGAGCTATGTGTTGCCACACAGTCATGTGTGTACAGGGAATACAGGAGTGGGCTGAGAACACAGCTCTGCGGGGCTCCAGTGTTGCTGCCCATTCTAACCACCTGACGTCTGCCTGACAGGAAATCCAGGATCCAGCTGCACAGCGAGCTGTTTAAGCCCAGAGCCCGGAGTTTCTCATCAAGCTTGGACGGCACTATGGTGTTGAATGCTGAGCTGTAGTCTACAAACAGCATTCTCACATATGTGTTCCTTTTTTCCATATGCCGTTTCAAGTGATTATTTTAATATCCAATTTTTAATTTGCAGAAATTTGCCTCCAAATCAAGTTTCAATGCATTCAGTCTTTTAAGGAAAGAAAAGAAAGTGATTTGTTTCAAAGTTGATCAAATGATGACGCAGTAGTTCCTACCATCAACAGTAGTTCTGCTCGTAGGTGATATTTTATTCTTACTGAATTTCAATGATGATTACATTTCTCCATACAAAGACCTCAAATAACTTGAATATTTTAAATGCTCCATTTGGATTTGATCAAGTAAATAATCTTTTTTAATCAGTTATTAGTCGAATAAATTAATTCGTTGTTAAAAAGGCTTTTCTCATCATTTACTGATAAATGAGTGCTCATGAGTATTTTGTGTTCTTTAGAAATCACACAGAAGTGTCACAGTAAATTCATTAACTCTTTAACATCTCATAAGTTAACGCATTAACTTTTACATTCCTAATTAATGTATATATCATCATACAAACACACATGCTTATCATGCAGTGCTGTTGGTGGTCATGTCATGTGCGTGTCATAGATTTGATGTGCTTTAATCATTTTATGTTGACTTTCAGATGTTTTCATGTTGGTGTGTTTGAGCCGTTTGCAGGTACACCTGTCGCAGGCTATTTGATTGTTACAAGCTTCTGTTCAGTTTCCACATGTTTATAATGGTTTATAATAGGAATGGACTTTTTTTATACAAAATTGAAAAACTCCTAATTTTACATATAGCAATCTGAGTTGTGCATCATTGTGTTTGTGTGTATGTGTGATGGGTACTGGATAAGAAGAAACAGATTGATAAAGCCTACTCTAGTTGGCTGTCGGACTCTATCTGGGACAACATAACAGAACTGAACAAACTGACTAATTTCCATGGGCTCATGGCCTCGTTTGAGCAGCACCCTCGAGTCTGGCACCTCTGGTACACCAATCCAGAACCAGTGAAAGAAACGCTGCCTGGTAATAAATGTGTGTGTGCATGGACAGAGGCCTGCAGATGTGTGCTTGTGTTAGTTATTGTTTTTGAAATTGCTGATTAAATTGTGTCTATATTTTAATTGTTAGTGCTAGTCTGTCATTTCCTCTCTCTTCAGTTGTAATGGTAATGATATTATTTATTATTCCTATGACATTATTTAGTCATTTCTGTCATATCGAATCATGCCATTGTTTGACAAGTTTAATCTCTGGAGACCCCTTTAAAATTAGTGAAGTGAGACACATTATCAGCCAATTTCTTAATCACTCCCTTCCCTCTCTTCCTTCTCGACTCTGCCACTCTCTGCCTCCCTGCCCTGTTTGTCTTATCTCTCTTTCTTTTTCATTCTCTCTCTCTCTCTGAGTGCAGGAGAATAGGATAGCAAGTGTTATGAGCTGCAGAAGATGCTGACTGTATGATCTCTCAGACAGGACCACACCTCTCTCTGTGTCACGGCCTTCGTCATCAACAATCTGGGCCCTCAGTTCATAGAGCCACACATCCTCCATATGAGGGCTGTGAGTGAAATAAACATAGTAAATAAAAATACCTTAGAGTATAGACAATACTACAATAGCAAATGTGCATATCAGTGAACGTGTGCGAAATCAAGAATTCATTTTTCAAAAAGGGTTAAGGCTTTTTGTGTCTAAATTTCCTGTAACTTGAACTTCTTCACATAGACACGAGTGCAGGCTGACTCATGAGAAAAGGAGTTTTCGTTGTGACAGTCAACATTTGTGAGAGTCAACATTTGCTTATAAAAGCACACAAGTTATCCTACAAGTGTAGCTGACACATTAGTGGAACCCCATTCCTAGTGTGAGATATCAAGTTTTTATCCAAGTTAAACTTTCATTTATTCAAATTTGCACCAATAAGGACTAATATAATGTATGTTAAATCATTGTTTACGTACTGATTCATTAGCACAAATTTTAAACTTGTTTCGAACTAATGAGCATGTTGAAGAAGTATGCATGCTCCAATGCGCCAAGTCCAGCTTTGATGGAAACCAAAAGTAGTACCTCTCTGGGGGGTGGGGGGTACTCTGAAGACACTCTCTGCCTTAGATCTTAGTATTTGCAGGCACTTCTTTTACATAATGGTATGTGTCCATATTTCAATGTGGGTGAGATGTGAAAACAACAACGATTTGTGTTACATTTTAGGGATTGTTCACCCCAAAATTAAAATTCTGTCAACATTCTCTCAACCTCAGGCCATCCCAGATGTGCATGATTTTCTTCTGCAGAACACAAACAAAGATTCTTTTCTTTTTTCCTATAAATCTCCACTTTCACATTCTTCTTTTGTTTTTGGCTATTCACCCACACCTGTCAAATCACTTCTGAAGACATGGATTAAACCACCAGAGTCGTATGGTTTAATTTTGTGTTGCATTTATGAGCTTTTTGGAGCTTCATATTTCTTTTCACCATTCTAGTCACACATCTGGGATGGCATGAGGGTGAGTAAATTATTTGAGAATTAATTTTGGAGTGAAATTTCTCTTTAAGGTGAAATATTTTAAAAGAATATGACAATTTCAGTTTTTGAAATCCGAAAATGTCAAATCTGAATGTAAAAGTGAGACTGCTTCTTAACCCTTAAAAACTCTAAGGATCTGTGGAATATAGCAACCAATACCAACCATTTTATTATTTATTTATTTTTCTGACTTACCTCTAGAAAGCAAGAAAGAGAAAATATTTGTACGATTTACCAAATAAATTTTCCCCCGTTTTAATTTTTAAAACCACCTGCAGTCGTGTATATGTGTGTGTGTGTGTGTGTGTGTGTGTGTGTGTGTGTGTGTGTGTGATAGATATAGAGAGAGAGAGAGAGAGAGAGAGAGAGAGAGAGGTTCAAGCAAAAACGTGTGCGCACACACACACACACACATAAGTTATATAAGTTAATATTATAAGCTCAATACAAAAACAATGGAAACAATGGGGAAAATGGGAATATGTGTGTGTGTGTGTGTGTGTGTGTGTGTGTGTGTGTGTGTGTGTGTGTGTGTGTGTGTGTGTGTGTGTGTGAGCGTGTATTTATCACTTTGTGGGGACCAAATGTCCCCATAAGGATAGTAAAACCCGAAATGTTTGACCTTGTGGGGACATTTTGTCGATCCCCATGAGGAAAACAGCTTATAAATCATACTAAATTAGGTTTTTTGAAAATGTAAAAATGCAGAAAGTTTTCTGTGAGGGTTAGGTTTAGGGGTAGGGTTAGGTTTAGGGGATAGAATATAAAGTTTGTACAGTATAAAAACCATTATGTCTATGGAAAGTCCCCATAAAACATGGAAACACAACATGTGTGTGTGTGTGTGTGTGTGTGTGTGTGTGTGTGTGTGTGTGTGTGTGTGTGTGTGTGTGTGTGTGTGTGTGTGTGTGTGTGTGTGTGTGTGTGTGTGTGTGGTAACAGAAAGCACCACGAGGACTCTGATCTTTGTGCTGTCCCCTGGTGTGGACCCAACAGCAGCCCTGGTTCAGTTGGCAGAGACATGAGGCATGGGTCAGTGCTTTTTTGAACTCTCGCTGGGTCAGGGCCAGGTGCCCATCGCAACATGCCTGATCAAAGAGGGAGTCAAGAATGGTGACGTGATCTTTCTCTCTTCCCCCTTCTGTTTTTATCCTCCCCCCCATCTGTAACTCAGCTTCCTCTGTTATCACTTAACAATATTTCCTCAAATCTAGATGAATTTGTCAATCAGATATGCTTTTTTTATTTGAAAAGACCATATCTTATCTTTTACTTTTTTCCCTAAAGTTCACTTATGATGTTAGTCAAGGTTTCTTGCAACTAAAACATTTACAATTTCATCTGTTTTTTCCACCGTATCAGACCTTTAAAATTAAATACACTGTTTATGCTACTGTACCTTTAAGGGATGGACAGATGGCCGGATGGACATAATCTTGTATTTACATAAATTATGAAAGGGGTGTGTAAACTTATGAGACAAAAGAGGTATGTAAACTTATGCACTTAACTGTACAAACAAACGATTGGCTAACCTCTTCACATTTAAAATAATTAATAATGCCCCAGCAAGTTGTGTCAATAACCAGCTATTGTACAGGCCTGTGTAATTCCTCAAATCATGCAGCTTGTTGAGAAAAGATGTGCTTTCACTTTTCTAACAAATCAAACTCACTATTGTAACTTTTTGGTTAATTACATGGCCAAAACAATTACTCAGACATTCTAGGATGGACCTGAGCCATTAAGTGGTGGGCTTTTTTTACTTAGGCCAGTTAGCCACCACACAGCAATACGCTTCTCGCACTTTGTTCTTTGACATTTGAGGTTTTGTGTGCTGGTAATTGCTGTGGTCTTTGTGTATGTGATTGTGTGTCTCTGAAGGGGTCAAATGGAATATGAAGCATTTCTATCAGCTGATGTCTGAGTCTCAGTTCTCGCACTGATCGTGGCCGCTGCAGTACCGCAAGCTGCTCTTCACTCTCCGCTTCTTCCACAGCTGGAGATGAAGGAGTTCTTGCAGCTCGGCTGGGACATCGATCTACAGCTTCAGTGACTGATTTTGAGGTACTGAAAGAGAAGGAGCTGTAAAAGGTTAAACTGTCATGGCTTACTCATGTTAATTACACCTCTATCTCTCTCTCAGGTGAGTTAGAATCTTCTGAGTCTCTGTCTGGATGAGTACAAGGAGATCCCCTGGGATGCTCTCAAGTTTCTCATCGCTGGGATCAACTATGGAGGTCACGTGATCTGCTTACCACTTACATCAATCACTTTTTCTGTCCCGCTGTTATAGATACACCTTTAAGTTAACACACAGAGAGTCTCTAATGTACTCTCCATTTGGTCCAAATGCTGTGTAATAACATTAGTCTTTATATGCCCACCAATCTTAATCCTAGTTGTTGAACATTATGAAGAGATTTAGAACCCTCATATGTGTACGCCTGGTTTCAAAAGCACAAAAATAATAACACAAACTTACAGGAAGATCTTTAATTGAACAAACATCAACCCATCACAAACACACGCACTCTTTAATTCCTGACACCTCTCTTCACCCTGCTCTGAGGATCCTACAGTGTTCTCTTCAGCCAGAAAAATGCTGCCACTGTCCAGATCTTATAAAGAGCAACAGCTCCTCCATGGGGCTGAATGTTGAGTGTTGTATTGTGTGCTGTTAAATAGCCTGATGTAAATGTGTTCCAGTTCCTCCAAGTCTGCTGGTCTTTCAGGACCCAGCAACACCGCATACACAGATAGAACATCCGTTGCTATAGCAACCACATCCTATAATTACCCTCGATCAGTGCCTTCATGGTGAATTGAGTGCACAGGAGTGGCACCTCTAAAGTTTTAGGCAGTAGTAAAAAGGAAATAACATGGATTGGCTGACTTGCGGTGAAAAAGAAATTGGCAGTAATTACCAGATGTATGAAGCTGTAGTTATTTCACATGCACTCAAGATGAACACCAACCAAAACATTTTTGAGAATATGCACAAAATTACGCTGTAGTTTTACATCTTTACAACATCTATTTGCCAGATGAGCTGGTGTAAGCCTGGTAACAGGGACTAAAAACAGTTTAAATAACGAAAACTGAAACAAATTGATTTTAAATTGATTGAAAACGTTATTTTTAAATGCTGGTAACTGGTTATAATGGGTTAATTTTTAAAAAATATTATATATTTTAAATGTTAAATATTTTTGGTTTAATGCAACTAGTGAATTTTATTCACAACCATTTACACTTTTTTCCACACCTAAATTATTCACTCAGAGTCAGATGCTGAAATTGTTGATGATGAGCTGCGACAGAAGTGAAGTACTCTATACAAAGTGCTGGATAACGGATGGTCCAAGAGGCTCTCCTTACACCAACCACAAACTCGGGTATGTCTGCATGCTATGAACTCAACAGTGTGTTTGTTCTCAGGAAAAATGTGTGTCATGTTCGTGAGCAATTTATTTCTTGGCACTATCCATGTTTCAAGGGATGTGGAGTACATCAGTCTGTTGCCAGCGCTGGAGCACCCAGAACTGTTCGGCCAACACCCCACTGCTAACATTGCTAGACAGATCACAGAGACTCGAACCCTCTTCTCTCACTACAGCCGCAGGTCACCAGCACTGACTCAACCAGCACTGGAGCCAGCAGAGAGGACAAGGTGTGTGTGTGTGTGTGTGTGTGTGTGTGTGTGTGTGTGTGTGTGTGTGTGTGTGTGTGTGTGTGCGTGTATTTATCACTTTGTGGGGACCAAATGTCCCCATAAGGATAGTAAAACCCGAAATTTTTGAACTTGTGGGGACATTTTGTCAGTCCCCATGAGGAAAACAGCTTATAAATCATACTAAATTAGGTTTTTTTGAAAATGTAAAAATGCAGAAAGTTTTCTGTGATGATTAGGTTTAGGGGTAGGGTTGGGTTTAGGGGATAGAATATAAAGTTTGTACAGTATAAAAACCATTATGTCTATGGAAAGTCCCCATAAAACATGGAAACACAACAAGTGTGTGTGTGTGTGGGTGTGTGCAGGTTTAAGTGGTTTATCAGGACTTCTATTTTAGGTTACAAATTGGTAATTACAAGGGTATTATACTATAAATGTGGTTTATACATTTACATTTCTAGTGTGCCCATAATTCAAATTACTTAAAACATACTAAACAAAGTTTTATTGAAAATGTAAAAACACAGAAAGCTGGAAAAGGGCATTAAGTGTCTGGTTGTGATGTCCAGCAGACTAGAGGAGACCTTTCACTGTATCCATGATGCACATGTGCCTCCTCTCTGGGAGAAGGTTAGGAAAGACATTGTAGGCAGCATCCTAACTAAAATGGAAACCAATAGTGACTTATTTGGAATGCTCTACATTGGTTGCAACTGTACATTTGTGTACCACACAAACAACACTCCTCCTGAAATGCACAGGAGACTCCACGTCCAATTGATTCTGAAAGAGCTTGATGTTAGCATGTTGCTAAACTAGTAGCGTAATACTTTTATTTGCATAAAATTCATAGCACACACAAATATTGGGTAAAAAAAAGGTAATTTTTAAAGCTGAAATGTGTAACTTTTTCAGTGTTAAATTTCTTTCTCCTACCCCTGCTTAATTTACAGAGACAGCCATTCATTGGTTGATTTTCCTCGAACACTGTAAACACTGGGTCTCTGGGTGCTGTAAAAATTGCTTTTTTGTTTGAGCAACCTTTCAGCCCGACTGGCTCAACCAGTGCCATGGGTGGGACTGTTGGACAAAATCTGTTTGTTTGATCAACAGCAGATAGGAGTGTTTGGGAAAGCTGTTTGAAAACAATGTTTATTTTTGCCATTCCATTGGTTGGCGCTAGTGGCACAGAAATTACACACTTCAACTTTAAATAGATTCAACTTTTTATAAACTCATCTGTATTAAAAGATTACATTTTTTTTGTTTTTTGTTTTCACTGAGCATGTCACAAATCATTCCAGGATTGGCTTCTTTGCAAAGGATACATGTGTTACTGCCTTAAAGGGATAGTTCACCCAAAAATAATAATTCTCTCAACATTTACTCACCCTCATGACATCCCAAATCAGATATGATATGATAGGTGTGGGTGAGAAACAGATAAATATTTAAGTCCTGTTTACTAAAAACGGTCCTCCCTGCTCAGTCAATTTCCACTTTTACTTTCCCCATTGTTCTTCTGCTGTTTTTGATTCACATTCTTCATGCATATCGCCCCCTGCTGGGCAGGGAGGAGAATTTATGAAGAAAAAAAAATACTTAAATACTGATCTTACTTTGAAACAGAGCTTATTACTCACATACACACACACACAGGGATTTATTACAATTACAACATTGCCCTGTGTGTTAGTGTGTGTATATGAGTAATAAGCTCTGTTCCAAAACCTAGTGAGCTGCCTGTGTGGGAGCGGGATGTGAGGTCAGAGTTGTGTGTTCAACAAAGGGCAGCAGAAATGTATAAATTAATGCTTTAGAGGGTTGCTCTTTGAAGGATGAGGTGAACAGAGCAACATTTAGAGGACACACACCTTCTCATTTATAATTGACTGAGAGCTGCTAAATTCATGTCTAGAACGCACTGCTCACAGGCCCACTGTCTGTAGGATGCTTTACTAATGCCAGTGTGCATGTGTGTTCAGGTCGATAAGGGCAGTCTGCATGTCTCAGACTTTGTTTGATACAGCATCATTATAAGTAGGTTTATTGATGTAGATTTGTGTGTGTGTGTGTGTGTGTGTGTGTGCTACGCGCGTGTGTGTGTGTGTAGGCTTCTTGGGTCACTGCTAAGGGTAATTGCACTGTAATATGCTGAATAAACATAGCCATGTTTACTTGAAGATCTTCAGAAAGCATACAGCCTATTACTGATCCAAACAACATCCATCCATCCCTCCACTCCTCCCTTCTCTATCCTTCCGCTTGTCTTTCCCAAACAAGCGGAGAGCATCCATTAAGGCTTCCTCTCCAGCTGGGTCTCTCCTTCTGCTGTCTGCAGTCCCTTATTACTCTCTCTCTCTCTTTCTTTCTCTCTCTCTCTCTCTCTCTCTCTCTCTCCATTCATCACTCTATCTTTAACACCAAAAGCTCAGTTCCTTTCTCTCTCTGTCCAGTGTTATAATTTGGCAGTGACTTGTTGTATCTCTGCTGAGATGTTTGATTTTCATTTGGTACTGAATCTTGCCATGCTCTTTATAACTGCTGGGATGTGAGTGGTGGTGTCAGGCCTTGTATGTCACTTTGACACTGTTGACATAACCCTTCGTAACCTTAAAGGCTATTAAAAGATAACACAATTTTTATTGGATCTGGGGTCCTTTTTCTACTTATCTGGGAACTGTTTTGAGGAAGATCCTTGTTCAGATTTTCCTTGTTCAGATTTTCCTTGTTTCCTTCCTAATCTCACGAAAACATGTCTTGGTCACATTTCACTCTAAAATTAAATAAAAAGTTGCATTTTATTTTGCATCAAGAAAATGATGCCTATTTTTGGACTATTGTTTTTTTTTTTTTGCATTGTAACAATTTAAATTCTAGTAGTCCAAGATCCCATTATCAAAATGCATCCACATATTTACTTTTATATTTTGTTGTTGTTGCATATTTCAAATGCATTATTCTTAATAAGGATTCTCATTACTGTAAAACAAATCAAATTGTAATAGTGATTTTCTTTTTTTATTTATCAGCACAATTAAAAAATATACACATACATATATGTACACACACACACACACACACACACACACACACACACACACACACTGGCAGCCAAATGTTTGGAATAATGTACAGATTTTGCTGTTATGGAAAGAAATTGTTACTTTTATTCACTAAAGTGGCATTCAACTGATCACAATGTATAGTCAAGACATTAATAATGTGAAAAATTACTATTACAATTTTTTAAATGTTTGTGATGGGCACCCCAATACGTAGACTTTGTTGTCCTTAAGCCATTTATCCACAACTTTGGAGGTTGTGGCCATTTGGTCTGAATTTCTTAAACTACTTCAAAGAGTTCTCATCAAAAAAATCCTCCAAAATCCTCAAATTCACTGAAGCTGTCAGCAGAGGATATGTGAGGCATCTATTTCTCAAACTAGAGACTCTGATGGACTTATCCTCTTGTTTAGTTGTACATCTGGTCTTCCACATCTCTTTCTGTCCTTGTTAGAGACAGTTGTGCTTTGACTCTGAAGACTGTAGTGTGCACCTTTGTATGAAATCTTCAGTTTTTGTCAATTTCAAGCATTGTACAGCCTTCATTCCTCAAAACAATGATTGACTGACAAGTTTCTCGAGTTTCTTTTTTGCCATTTTTGACCTAATATTGACCTTAAGACATGCCAGTCTATTGTATACTTTGGCAACTCAAAAACAAACACAAAGACAATGTTAAGCTTCATTTAATGAACCAAATCACTTTCAACTGTGTTTGATATGATGGCAAGTGAATTTCTAGCACCAAATGATCAATTTATCATAAGTACTCAAGAATAAGTTGTTGGAGTGATGCTGCTGGAAATGGGGCCTGTCTAGATTTGATAAAAAAAAAAAAAATGTAAAAAAAAGAATTTCTTCAAAGAGATGGTTTTTACATCAGTAATGTCCTGATTATACTTTGTGATATGTTGAATGCCACTTTGGTGAATTAAAGTACCAATTTCCTTCCGAAACAGCAAAATCTGTACATTATTCCAAACTTTTGGTCGCCAGAGTATATATGTATACTGTATACAGTTTTAAAACATGTTTTAATCTGGGATAATGTTCATTTATATAAATTCATATTCATCATTCAGATTCATGTTCATTGTTAGTTCATGCCTGTTCATAATGCATTAACTAATTGAATCATATTCAACTTATAATTAAAATAAAATGTGTTAAAGTATATGAACAAAAACAATTACATCCAAGAGTATGGAGCCAGAATGATCTCAAAGATAATATATGTACAAAATACAATTCATAAATACACAAGTGAGAGCACAGATATTTTCCAGATTGCCCACACAAATACATCTCACTTTAATATATTCAAAATGTTTTCACAAATATGTATCAAGTTCTTTTTGTGAATGAAATTTTGTGAATGTTGTTACATTTATGGCTCAATGTGTGTGGATCGCTTTGAATTTGTGTGTGGCTATTTTAAAGACCTTCCTGCCAGGTTGAGATTCACAAATAGTGTTGTTTTTTGGGGGAGAAGTGCTCTTTAGCCAATCACATTGAGCTTTTAATCCAACAATCATTACACGTTGTGCTGATCTGACTCGAGATACATACCTTATATTGTTTTGCGCAATGTGCCTGCATTAGTGCACAGAGAGGGACATAGACAGAGTAGGATTATCCATGCAGAAGATAGGATTTGAATCTAGAAAAACCTTTTTAATCCTCCTTTAATTTTAAAATGAAATGTCATAAATTAAAGGACCAGGCACCAACAATCCGAGTGAAGGCCTGCCTTTGGACAATAAAATGTTCAAAGACACTGAAATGACATAATTCAGTAATTGCTCAGAGAGACCCCTCAGCATGACCTTCTGAACTTCAACACCGAGCTAAAGCAGGCTTTTCTTTGAAAGGTTTCCTTGCAAAGACCATCAGATTTGCATGACTCTTAACACTATAACATTTCATCTTAATCCAGGAACATTTCACACAAAGTCACCGTCCTTTAAATGCACAATTTACACAATACCAAGCCTTTTTAAGTCATTCTGAAAATTGCTTTGAATTGTGGTAACTTTTATAATTGACGAATGAATGATTATAGCCTGATGTACCTTTTTAAAATATGTGTAGTTATTTGTAATCACTTATAACAGACATATTAATGATTATAATCTTTAATATTGTATGATTCATCTCATTCTACTAAGAATGGTAACTATAAGGCTTAACTTGATAATATACCCCGACAATCAGGTTTTTCATAACGTGTAATGTTTTATCCATGTTATAAAACTAATGAATTAACCAGTATGATTTGTAACCAGGGATTTTCATGTTTTGTTACCTACATGTATAATATTCATGAAAGAATGTCATATTTAGTATGCAAACGCTTGCTGGGTTAAGTAGAGAATTCTGATGACAACGAATGTCATGTCTCTTGTACTGTTGTCAAGATATAAAGTTCTTGATTAAACATGCACTATTTTTGATCTAATAATCTAGTTATTTGTAATTTATCTCATGTTGAACTCAACTAATTCCATTATACATTTCCTTACATAATAATGTAGAATTAAGACAGCTTAATTTAATTCATAGCTCACACATAATGTTTCCCTACAAATAATGGTGAGGTACATGGCACTTTAACCCGTACCGTGAACATCTACATCAACCAAAAATCCCTTGCAGGCACTTTAACTGATCCCGTCTACATTTATACTACCAAATTCCCTACAATAGTTATTTGTGAAAGGTAATATTTTTCTTGGTTTTCTTGTTTGTGCTATTTGCACTATCTGTCTTTATAGAAGTATACTCATTCATGAATTTACATCCACACCTGTTAATATATTGTAAAGGGATTAATGGAAAGGAGAAGGATAGAACCGGCTTGACAATATAAATAATAGTTAAAAATAAAACTGACCAAAAAACAACACACACGCACAAAGGTGTCGGACAGCTGTCCGTAAATCTCTCTCTCTGTCCCACTGCAGTCTCCAGTCGGCCTTTATTCCTCTCTGAGGCTTGATTAGCCTGATTAGGGGCCGATTGTGTGGAATCACGACCCGGCACCGCCCTCCACCTTGCCACATATATATTCTACAGATAATGTACCTAAAGATAGCAAACAACAGTCAGTCGCACTGACACGCATTTGGATTGAGGCTGTGAGTGAACATGGGTTTTCACTGAGGTAACAGTATTAAAATAGAGACTTATATATTTGCCAATCTTTATTTTTGTCACACAATACTATCTATTCCCCCAAAGATTATAATGTTGTACCTAATAAAACATAACATCCCTTGTAACATGGATAGTGCCAAGAAAAAATTGCTCACAAACATGACATAGTGTAAACAGCAGTGTGTATTTGCTGTACCTGAAAATGAATATTTTTTTATTTTTACCAACTACTCTCTGAAATTACTTTGCAATCATTCCCCCAATGTGAATACACATTACAATTGTGATATGTAGAATGGCATGCAGACATACCTGAGTTTGTGAGTTTGTGTGTAAGGAGAGCCCCCTTGGACCATCCGTTATCCAGCACCTGGTATAGTGTACGTCGCAGCTCATCATCAGTTCAGGTGCTATACAATGCTTTTACTGACATGTTGTTGTCAGCCAACCTTCTAAACCAGACATGGGCAACATATGGCCCGCGGGCTGTATCAGGCCCTCCATAAGGTTTAATGTGGCCCGCGGCTCATTTATCGTAATTTGTTTTTTATTTTTCATTGGATATTTCAGTTACCTTGCATTTAACAAGCATTTAACATGCTCAGGGTTTCTAGATAAGAGACAAAACACCCCCAGTTTGAGATTTATACTTGCGAAAATATTCTGCCTAATGTTATATATAGTGCAATCTGGCAACCATGCATGTGAGTGTGCTTTTTCTATCTCTCACTTTCCCCTTTGAACAAACTGAGCGATCTGTAGTGCAATATTCTGCTCAAGGAAAAGTGTTATACGGCTACTCTGTGTCCATTCTTGAGGCTGCTTGTGATGTTTGGTGATACTTTGCAGGTAAACCTTCTCAGTGAGTAATTTTAATAAAAAAGTCGATCTCGGCATCATTGACATGCGAGCAAAAGCAAGCCAGAGACAAATTTGTAAATTTATTTTTTATTTGTGCAATTTAGAAATGTTGAATTCCCTTCGCGCCTGTATGTTAATCTAACTCTTGAAGTAATCATTTATTAGTCATGCAGCCGGTGTTATTCTGTTGTGTGCTGAAAGTGAAACCATCTAGGAGACCCGCATCATGACCCTTTTAGCATGTAAATGGTTAATGTTTTAGAAAAAATAAGTAAACTCGCCCGCTTTGCCCAAACATTAAAATTTCTATAAATTAAAAAATATATATATATTTTAAAACATACTCCTGATGTAGAGATTGTTAAATTGAATAATAAATTAACTGTAAAATACGATGGTAAAATAGATTTATAAGCTCAGCCTTTATTCAGTTTTTTAATGCCTGATAGAAAAATATCTACCTTTGTAGAACAATACAATACTTTAGGCAACTGTGAATCATGGGGGTGACAGACATGTTGTGGGGGTGCTTTGCTGCAGGAAGGACTGGAGTGTTTTACAAAATAGATGGCATCATGTGGAAGGAAAATTATGTGGATATATTGAAGCAACACTTCAAGACATGAGACAGGAAGTTAAAGCTCGGTCACAAATGAATCTTCCAAATGGTCAATGACCCCAAGCATAACTCCACAGGTGTTGCAAAATGGCTTAAGGACAACAAAGTCAAGGTATTGAAGTGGCCATCACAAAGCCCTGACCTCAATCTTATTCTGAAATATTTGTGGTTAGAACAGAAAAAGCATGTGTGAGCAAGGAGGCCTACAAACCTGACTCAGTTACACCAGGAATGGGACAAAATTAAATAATGGGATAAAATAAAGTAGTGATTATTTTATTATTTACTGACTTAAAACAGGGAAAATGTTCTACAATTAAATGTGAGGAATTGAGAAAAACTGAGTTTAAATGTGTTTGGCTAAGGTGTTTGTAAACTTATGACTTCAACTGTATTTAATAAATGCACGAACATAAATATGAACAATGTTTTTGACAAATTTTGTGATTGACTAGGGGGTTCCAGATCTGCAGAAGTATGTGGAGCTTTCTGTGGAGTGTTTGACAAAGATAAGAAAGTTAAGAGGTGGGAAATTAAAAGTTTGGGAACTCTTGCCCTTGACTGCCTTTAGATTGAAAAAGCAGCAGATACTCCATCTAAACCTTCCCTCATCATCATTTATATTGATCCATGATGCCCCAGTTTCGAATAGTAATAGCTACAGCAGTTATTCTGCCAGGACATATCTGAAAAAACATTCTAATTTTCATGCCAGCAAGAGCCTAAATGCATAAAGGACTTTTTTATGGCACAGCGTGAAATTAAACTAATCATGAGTATTTTCCTAGTGTTGTGTGGCAGTAACTGTTTGAAATGCTAATTCATTTGGCACAAGCCTAACTCACTTTGGTTTAAAAAAATTTTTTTTTTATCTAAACATCTTTGTTTTTTGAAGACCAAAATAACACTGAATGGTGAATTGTTTCCTCTGTCCAAAAATTCCAGAAAACATTACACCACACTGTTATGCACTGAATGTTTCCTGTTAGTTTAATTGCACAGTTTGAGCAGGTTATGTAAGATTTGTTTAACTGTCTTTCAAGTCCAACTGTAATTTAATATACTGTGGTTCATTCACCCAAGATATTCAATACAGACAGAAAAGCATCTCATCCAGACACACAGAAACTCTTCCTTTGTGTCCTCTTTTTCTATGGCCTTGAGTGACAGTTCTCATAAACATCTGAATTCTGAATTACACAATGAAAGGCCTTATTGTTACCACAGATAAATGTCAGTAAATTGTTTTGTGAAGTTTGACGTTGATATTTTGTCCTTTTACAAGATTTAATTCATCTGGTGTTATATTCCTGAACAAAATTAATTAGTTAAAACACATATTGTTAGTGAGATTCTGTCTCTCTCTCAACTTAATTTCACTCTCAGGCATACCCGTCTTTGAAGCCCTTGGCATCTTGGACACAGGACCTGTGCCAGCACGTAGAGCAGTTTGCTCGCTAAGCTGAGACGGCTTGCCCTCCTGTTCTTTTCTGGCTGTCTGGGTTTACCTTCTCCATGGGATTTCTCACCGCTGTACTACAGAGCTCTGCATGCCAGCACAACGTGAGACACACACCCTCAGTTACACATCATGAGGCTCGTACATATTCACACATTCTCAACAGAGCACACTTTTAGAGCATCAAACACATGTGGGGAAGACTCTGTAGCATCTTCTTATACTTACAAAAGATACAGACTCTGGAGAGTTTTCAAAGATAACTTTCCGAGCCAGTGCAGCTTGGCTGGATTATCCATGAATTATCCATCCATATAGGTTTAATTGGTCTAACAACTCACTCACTCAGACAGACACTGAAGTGGGGCCAATCTTTGGAGGGCTTAAAGGCAGAAATGTAAAGCTTTTAATTTCAAATTGTAATTTTTACTGTCATTTTAGGGTTTGTTGACATTGTAAATTGGAGATAATCTTACACAGAGAAGGTTAATAAGCTACTTGATCACTAAAATCATGTTAATACACATATTGCTAAACGTCTAGGTTACTGTTGTAACCTCTGTTCCCTGATGGAGGGAACGAGACGTTGTGTCGTAGAAGCGACACCAGGGGTCTCTCTTGAGAGCCTCGCGCATATCTTAACTTGAGAAAAGGCTAATGAGAAATTGGCAAACATGCGTCTGTCCATTCAGGTTTTGCAGTGAGGAGCCGAGAATGAGGTTCAGCCATAACAGTGGCTCGATTCAGCATCTTGGCCGGGAGGACACAACGTCTTGTTCCCTCCATCAGGGAATGGAGGTTACAACAGTAACCTAGACATTCCCCATCTGTCGCTCACTTCGACGTTGTGTCGAAGAAGCGACAATAGGGGTCAATATTCAATCACTCCATGCGCTGAACCGTGTACGTGCGCTGCTGATGCGGGTAGGCAGTTGCGTGCCAAAGTGACAGGCTGCGTCAGACTGCACGTACCCTTCCCCAACGCCTCATAAAATCGTCATAAACTTTTTAGGTTCCTGGCACCCCGAAGGGGGGAACAAAGCGACGTGCCAAGCATGGGAGCAGGCCGACCAGCCACGCCTTTTCTCTCTCTATGTTTCTTGCATAGAGTCAAAGCCATTTAACAAGGGGCCATCTTAATGCTATCACACACATCGGGGAAGGCGTTCCTTTCCAACTGCTATTCTTTCAGGGGGAAAAGACCCCATGGAGACCACCACCTGCCCAGGCTGGGGGGAGGTAAAGAGTGGCGGAATACGTCACATGGGTTTTCAGGCCATATGTGGGAATGGCGTGGTGGTAGATCCTACCTGCTGCGAAGGAGAAATTGCTATAAACACGGAGACCAGGGGAGAGCGGGGGCTGCCCAAGGGAGATGTGGTCCGCCCGTAGGGGGACCGTACCGTGTAAAATACACACAGGGGGATTAATCCACACAGGGGCCCATCCTGTGGAGCACCTTTTCCAGTACAGAGTAGATTCAGTACCCGTAGTGGGTCTGGTCAGGGAATTCCTCTGCTGAATTCGCGGACAAGAGGGCTAGGGAGGAGTCAACAAGGGAGCCGAGTTAGTAGGATCTCCTGGGATAAGAGTGCATGTGAGGGGAAAGGCACTAGGTGCAAGAGGTACACCCGGTCGGTTGTTCTGCATTACCGAGTTCTACCAGCTCGGACCTGAGAATACACGGGATGAGATCGACTCAACCCTGAGATTGTAAAATCTCGTAAAGGTATTGGATGTTGCCCAGCCCGCTGCTCTGCATATGTCTGCAAGGGAGGTGCCATTGGCCAGTGCCCACGAGAATGCCACACTTCTCGTCGAGTGTGCTCAAACCCGCAAGGGGGCAGGCACGGCCTGGGTGTGATAGGCCAATGCTATGGCATCAACAACCCAGTGGGAAAGCCTCTGTTTGGAGAAAGTGTTCCATTTCCACTGTCCACCAAAGCAAACAAAGAGCTGCTCAGAACATCTAAAGCTCTGCGTGTGGTCAGCCTCCTCCTGGGGCAGCGCTTGCAGGTTCACTACGTAGCCTGGTTGCGGTCTTAGTACGACATGAGTGTCTACCGGACCGAACTCCAGGCAGGTGTCGCTGACAGAGAACGCTTGCAGGTCCCCAATCCTCTTGATGGAAGTGAGTGTGATCAGGAGGGCCATCTTCAAGTAGAGGGCTTTGAGCTCGACTGATTCTAGCGGCTCGAAGGGGGATCTCTGAAGGCCCGAGAGGACCACTGAGAGATCCCAGGAGGGAAACAGGCCTGGCCGGGAGGGTTCAACCTCCGGGCGCCTCTAAGGAACCTGATAATCTTCACTGCGTCATGGTGGGCCACCATAGCGGCTACATACACCTTCAAGATGGAGGGGGATAGCCTCCCCTACAGAACCCTCCTACAGAAATGAGAGCACTGACCCGACTGCGCACCTCTGCGGGTCTTCGGACCGGGAAGAACACAGATTTGCGAACAAGCGCCACTTTAGGGCGTAAAGTTGCCTGGTAGAGGGAGCTCTGGCTTGGTTGATCATGTCTATGACAGCAGGTGGTAGGCCACTTAGATCTTCCACATCCTGTCCAGGGGCCAGATATGGAGGTTCCAGATGTCTGGGCTTGGATGCCAGAGGGTGCCCCGTCCCTGAGAAAGAAGGAGCACGAGATCCGAGAACCAAGACCGTGTGGGCCAGTAGGGGACACCAGAGTGACTTGTTCCTCGTCCTCCCTGACCTTGCACAGCACCCATGCAAGAAGGCTGACTGGGGGAAATGCGTACTTGAGCAGCCCCTGGGGCCAGCTGTGTGTCAGCGCGTCTGTCCATAGGAGAGCCTCAGTTACGGAGTACCAGAGCGTGCAATGGGAGGTCTTCTGGGTAGCGAACAGGTCTATCTGTGATTTGCCGAACCGTTCCCAACTCAGCTGGACCGTCTGGGGGTGGAGCCTCCTCTCTCCGCTGAGCGTACCTTGTCTCGACAGCATGTCCGCTGCCGTGTTGATGTTGCCCGGTATGTGAGTTGTGCGCAGCGACCTACTGGCTCCAAAGGAGGACATGGCGTGCGAGATATGACATACGATGAGAGCACACGCCACCTTGGCGATATATGTATGCTACCGTCGCGGTGCAGTCTGAACAGATCAAGATCTGCTTGCCCCGAATTAGCGGGAGTAACCTCCGCAGGGCAAGGAATACAGCCAGCAGCTCTAGGTAGTTGATCTGCCAACGCAGCGGGGGCCCTTTCCAGGAGCCAGTGGCTGCGTGCCCTTTGAACACGGCACCCCGATCCTGTTTGGAGGCGTCTGTGGTTACCAGAACGTGTCGGGACACCTGCGCTAGGGACTCCTGTCCGCAGAAAACAGAGGTCTGTCCATGGGTTGAAAGTCTGGTGGCAGGCGGGGGCGGGTTAGTGACTGAGGATGAGGTCTCTTGTAGGCATCCTCTGAACTCGTTAGAACCGGCCAGCCAGGGGGGCAGCGGTCGTGGGTCTGGAGGCGGGGGATCCATGTCTGGGGTGCCGGGACTGTTGAAGTGTGGCACCGGGTTGCTGTGAGAATGGCATTTGTGGGCCAAGTGACCCAGGGAAAGAGGGAATTGCTCTTTTATTGAAAGTGTGGCTACTGCAGCCCAAAGGGGGTGCGACAAAGCAAATAACTTGAACTGAAGATTCTCCTCTCGGCCCTCCACTGGGGGACGGATTGGTCTGTTTACCTGCTCCGGAGCAAACGTCTCATTCCCTGGGTCATCCATCTCAGAAACACTTGGGAGCCTTCCGGAGAACTCGAGGACGTTCGGGAGATGGGGGTGTGCGGTTCATGTGGGGCGCTCGACGCTGGGGCTGAGAGCTGGGCCCAGGTTGGGGCGGAGCTGCCTGTTTTCTGGAAGCCACAGGAGGACGCCCTCGGCGAGCAGACGGAGCACGTCCCGCGCTGCTGCACCAGCGAACTCATTATCCAGCTCAGGGGGCTTGAGGGAGTAACCAGACTGGCCGTGAGGTGAGCTGAACTCACCCTGAGCCTGGACAGAAGTCAACGAGCGTGAAGGGGGACGGGTAGTTCGTGGGGATCTACCCAGCAAAACCGAGCCCACTGCCATCCCCAAATCGCCTCCATCACCAGCCGGGTCGTCCTCAATCCCGTGGGAAGAAGGAGCAACTCGCGGGGTGGCTGGAGTGGCATTCCTCTTTAAGAAGGAAAGCCGCGACCACATCGTTGCCATGGTGAGATTCTCGCAGTGAGAACATGAACTATCCATAAATGTTGCCTCTGTGTGATCGCTGCCCAAACACGTGAGGCAGCATCTGTGACCGTCAGTAGTGGAAAGAAATCGACAGCATCCAGGAACTACACAGGGGCAGAAGGGCATCTTTATAAAGACGTGTCCTGAAAAGGACGTTCAACGCCGCTGTGTATATCTCGTTTATAGAAAAAAACTCTTTTAGGAAATATTCTCTTTTAGAAGTGCTGTCGATGCGCCCAGGGGCAAAGCTGCACTGCCGTGCAGAGAAGGAGAAAGCCACTGATATGCGCCATAGATACAACAGCATACGCTCTACAGAGATGAGTGGAACAGTAAGTGACTGCAGCTCGCTGATCACACAACCACTTGGCTCCGAAGAAAAATTCTGAATGGACAGACGCATGTTTCCCTCCCTTTATACCCATATGTCCGGTGGAGGGACATGAAAGTGAGCCAATTTCTCATTGACCTTTTCTCAAGTTCTCAAGGGAACTTGTACTGAACTAAGAATATTCCTTTGAAGATACAAATTTGGAAAAGAGTTGTGTAATAAATGGGAATTAATGGGATAGTTCACACAAAAATGTGTATTCTCTCATCATTTAATCACGCTCATGCCATTCCAGAGGTGTATGACTTTCTTTCTTCTGCTGAACACAAATGAAGATTTTTAGAAGAATATTTCAGCTCTGTTGTTCCATACAATGCAGGGTGCCAAATATTTTATGCTCCAAAAAGCACATAAAATAGCATAAAAAAATCCATATGACTCCAGTTTTTTAATCCATATTTTCAGAAGTGATATGACAGATGTGGGTGAGAAATACATCAATATTTAAGTCCTTTTTTGCTTGAAATTCTTCTCCCTGCCCAGTAGGTGACAATATGTATGAAGAAATCCAATGACCAAAAACACAAGAATGAGAAAGTGATCTTTTTCTCACCCACACCTATCATATCTTTTCATTGATTTAACCACTGGAGTCGTATGGATTACTTTTAAGTTGACTTATGTGATTTTTGATGCTTCTACTATTTGGACCAGTTACTAAGGAGGAAAGGGATGCTTCCTACAGAGTACATACATACAAAATTGTTTATGGTGAGGAACTGGGAATGTTATGTGGAATTGTAATTCCTATCCCTTTTCATGTGACAAGCAGTTGTATTTTCTTTATAAATCAGTGTTTAGTTTTACAGCTGTCACATGGGCTTCAGTTACATTTTTTTATTTCTGTCTCTGTTGGAGGTAAGAAAGCAGATAAAATGTCATTGTCATTACAGTAACACACTGTAACATATTGTAACAAGCACTATAAGACCTTTCTGAGACACACTCTGCAGGGTCTCACTCAAACACACTCTCTCTCTCACACACACACACACACACACACACACACACACACACACACACACACACACAGTCTGCAGGGAATGCAGCCCGATCTTGCTCCATTACATCTCTAATGCCCCAGTGATGATGTTTATTCCCTATTCCTTTTGGGATCTGCAAACGGCAGTTCTCACACCCTCCCAAAATAACACCCTGAACTGCTCAGTGGCTTAAAGAGCCAAGCAGCAAAATGAGCTTAATGAGATGATCAAAAAAACACCTACACATTGAATAGTCAATTCTGCAGTAAAAGAAAGGACTGACAGAAAGCAGCACACATACCGACAGGTGGCCCAATAAGAATAGAGGATCCACTCAAAATGCTGTAAATGTTTGCGTGTAGAAAGTGTTTTAAAAGCTGCCAAATCACTGTTGACTAACAATTGTTCCTGAATCCTGATAGCAGTGATGTGTTTGCTGTGCTGGTATCTGTAGAAACTCATTCCTGGGAGTTCACTGTCAGCACTGTGGATGACAAAAATCTGCTTTTCCTTCCAAGGTGAGTAACTGCTGCCATCCCCTGTCCATTAGGAGCTGATGCACCTGACATTTGCATCTCTCTCTCTCTCTCTCTCTCTCTTGTCTCTGTCTGTCTGTGCCGCCACCGCCTGGTGTGGTATGTCCTGTCTCATTGTCTTTAGTTAATCTTAGGGAGGCTATCAAGTAGGGCTGGACTGGTATTCTGGCATAACGGACATTTTCCCGGTGGGCCTACGCACTTTTGGGCGGACTGGCCATCGGGAGAACCGAGCGGGCCGGTGGGTCAGCCGCGAAACGGCCCGAATGTGCCACGATAAGCTAAAATGAGCCGCTGCGTTATGCAGAACGGACCACAAAAAGGCGCCATGATTGGCAGAAAAGGATAGCGAGTGTTTAAGTTCAGTGGCTGCTTAAATATGCATAAAGTGATTTTTCCAGCATGTTAAAAATGTATTAATTCACATTTTAAATCATATTTTCACACAAAAATATTTGGTTTTGTTCACCTCTGAACCCAAAAATTGCCCTTATCTCTCATACCATACCAGACATGTATGACTAACTTTCTTCTGCAGAACACAAACAAATATTTTTAGAAGAATATCTCAGCTCTGTAGGTCCATAAAATTCAAGTGAATGGTGACCAGAGATTTTAAGATCCAAAAAGGACATAAAGGCTGCATAAAAGTAATCCATAAGACTCCAGTGGTTAAATCCATGTCTTGAGAAGAGATATAATAGGTGTGGATGAGAAACAGATGAATATTTAAGTCCTTTTATACAAGAACAAGAGGAGGTTACCCCATGTGACTCTACCCTCCCAAGCAACCAGGCCAATTTGGTTCCTTAGACCTGGCAGGAGTCAGTCAGCATGCCCTGGATTCAAATTCATGACTCCAGGGGTGGTAGAGATCTCACCTGTGTAGTCTCCAGTTGTCTCTCATTGTGCTCCAGTTCTCATTTTCTCATCTCTCCTACAGGATGGAGTGCTCATCCAGGGGCTGTGTCTCAAGGGGGCAGGCTGGGGACAAAAAAGCTTCCTGTCTAGTGGAAACAGAGCCCATGCAGCTGGTCTGCTCCATACCCACCATCCACTTCAAACCTGTGGAGAGCCACAAGAGGGTTGCCAAGTGTGAGCCCACATTTTCTCTGTTATGCATGACCTCAGCATACTCTTCATTCTTATCCAATTTCAAATATAATCTTCTTCTTTAAATTCTGTTGTGAAGTTTACAGTATGTCAATCATTCCATCCAATGATTGCTCTATGATGTTTTTCTTGTGTGTCTGTGTAGATACGTATTAATGTCCCTGTTACTACTTACTGTGTGGTCTGGCGGTACTGACCGCACATCATTCGTGGTGGCAGTTGATCTGAAGCCATAACTTATGATCACTGGATAAAGAGAGGAACCGCTCTACTCATGAGCCTTGATAACTAAGCAGTCACACCCATGACACATACACTCACACCCTCAGTGACACATAATTGATTCACACTCCATTTCTGATTTTGTAGTGTGATGTGATGATGTGGGCGTGGCCGAGTGACGTCTTTAGCGAGTGAGGTCGGGAGAGGAAGACTGGTAAGGATTGACACCTGTGGGAAATTATCTCTAACAGCTGTTTTGTGTTGCAGTGAGAGCTGGAGGTGGATAAAAGATCAATCCAGACCGCCGAAGGAGAGAATCCCGATGCTTACTTTGTTGAGTTCATAAGAAAACTAATGAGATTTGTGTGCTGGCTGAAAAGTGACAAGAAATAAAATCACCCTGAACTGTGTAAGCTGGTCCCCGCATATTCATTATCCCTTATACTGACCTGAGAGTGTCACAGCAACAAAGAATAAGCCCTTGTTAGCCCTCTTACATATATGTACATTTAAGAGAATTAAATATGTGTTAAAACACAAGACCTAAAATAAAAACATTGTGGTAATTTATTACATCTTCTAAACTTCAGAAATTGTATATGTCTGTGTTGAATTAAAAAAGTTCAGGGGATGTTGCAGATGTAATACACTGTCTGACATTGTTGTCATGAATATTTTCAGCTGACAACACTTAGGCCGCTGAGGTCTTGCTCCATTGTGGTACAGAACACGTACATTTCTAACACACTTTCGATATAAAACATTGCTGGGGGCCTGCAACAGTAAGTGATATCTTAGATCGTATATTAAATATGACTCGGATGCTGTATTCAACTAATTTCTGAGAAATCTATCGCTTCACTCAAGGCAAAATTTTTATATAAAATGATTTGAAAATGATGTCATCATTAAGCTATATTTATTTATTGCTTATTTACATTTATTCATTTGGAAGATGCTTTTATCAAAAGCCATGGGACATAAAGGGAGTTTTCAGCTAAAAAAAAAAGCCCACAAAATATTCATAAAAAGAATCCACGCTCTTTGTACGCTGCTCTATGAATCTTCAATGCTGCGGGATTGCTTTGTGTGAGGAACAGATCCAACTTTAAGTCTTTCAGCAACAATCAGAATTAACATTCACCTTAACAGTGAGATCCCAACCCACGCTCATTGAGACCCTGTTTACATTTGGTATTAAGATGCGTTTCAGTGTGGTCAGTGCTAAATACCATTCTAAACGGGGTCTAAAACGTTTTGTGATCAGATCACAAAATTACATACGAAGGTAGTCAAAAACACATGCAAATTGCATTTAAGGTGTAAACTCTAATCCATCCTGATGTGACAGCAGTGAAGCACCACCCCTCAACTGTCAATCAACCACTGCACTAAAAAGAGTTTAAACTTTCCTGGGTACAAGGAGCTTTAATAGGAAAAAAAACTGTCCAATCATAAAATTTGAAAAAGTGGATACATACACAAACACGAGAACTTCTAATCTTTTTCAGTGTGCCTAAGATCAACATGAAGTGACACAGATGACAAGTACACACATCTGCAGGTAATACCGGTAAATCCATTAAAATAACAGCTAATTTAATAATGAGCTTTTACTCTTTCTTTATCTTTTCTGAATTTGTTGCACTTTCAAATCATGCAGTACACTGACAATAGTGACTGATGTATGTCGTCATGAAACAGAGTCCCTCCCCTCCAAATCTAATCACAAGTGCTCACAGGAGGAGACGCATTTAAGGGACCAGGTGTAAACAGTGATGTATCTCACCTAACCACTTGTGATCTGATCATCCAAGATGCATCTTAATACCAGTTGTAAATGGGTCTTTGACATTCAGATTTTGACATATTTTTGAATAAATGATTGTGATTTTTACTCATGTTCGCTTATAATGTTTTATACTGTTGGTTGGTTATAATGTTTTATGTTATTGGTTAGGTTTAGGTGTTCGTTGGGGTTAGGTGTTCCCTCCTTCAGGGAACAGAGGTTACATCCGTAACCTAGAAGTTCCCCGTCTGTCGCTCTCTCGACGTTGTGTCGGAGAAGTGACACTAGGGGTCCAATTTAAATCACGCCATGCGCTGAGCAGTGTACGTGTACAGGTCTTTTTGATGTGCATCGGGACCAGCTGTGTCAGACCGCACGTACCCTTCCCCAATGCCCCAAAGTAGTCGTCGGAGTCCTTCTGGTTACCCTGAACAGGGGAACAAGGTGACGCTTGTCAACCTGGGAACCTTTTCTCTCTATGTTTCTCTCATAGAGCAATAACGGCCGGGGCCCTTACATGCATCTAGGGAAGGGGGTGAATACATCACAGGGGAGGTAAGGTGGTGAATACATCACATGGGTTTTTTTAGGCGGCATGTGGAAGTGGTGCAATGGTAGATCCGGCCTCACTAGGAGGGGGGAGTTGCTATAGCATGGCGAACAGAGGACACCACGCGGGTACACACGCAAGGGGACCGGACCACGGAAAATACACACAGGGGGAGTCCATGTAGGAGTCCTACCCTGTGGAGCACCTATTCCAAAACAGGGTAGATTGAGTACCCGCAGTGGATTGGGTCGGCTAGTTCCTCCACTGAACTGCGGACCCACAAGGCTAGGGAGGAATCATCCAGGGATCCGAGGAGTGGGATCTAACCTCCGAGGGATTTAACCTCCGGGCGCCTCTTAGGAACCTGATTATTAAGTCATGCTTACCCAAGGACTTGCCGTCTACTGCGTCGTGGTGGGCCGCGATAGCAGTGACATACACCTTTAGGGTGGAAGGGAACAGCCTCCCCTCCAGCCTCTCTTGCAGGAATAAGAGCACTGACCCAACTGCGCACCTCTGCGGGTCTTCGGCCCGGGAAGAACACCAATTTGCGAACAAGCGCCACTTCAGGGCGTAGAGATGCCTAGTAGAAGAGGCTCTGGCTTGGTTGATTGTGTCTACGACGGTCGGTGGTTGACCAGCTAGATCTTCCGCGTCCCGTCCAGGGGCCAGACGTGGAGGTTCCAAAGGTCTGGGTGCGGATGCAAGAGCGTGCCCTGCCCCTGAGGAAGGACCTTCTTTCTCAGGGAGGGGAATTTGCCAGGGAGGGGCTGTCACAAGGAGTATGAGGTCTGAGAACCAGACCCGGGTGGGCCGATAGGGGGCCAATAGGGAGCCACTAGTGTGACTTGTTCCTCGTCCTCCCTGACCTTGCACAGCACCTGGGCAAGAAGGCTCACTGGGGAAATGCGTACTTGCGCAGCCCCGCAGGCCAGCTGTGTGCCAGTGCCCCTTTCCCCCGAGGGGAGCCTCTGTTCGGGCATACCAGAGCGGGCAGTGGGAGGTCTCTCGGGAGGCAAACAGATCTACCTGGGCCTTGCCGAATCGTTCCCAAATCAGCTGGACCGACTGGCGGTGAAGCCTCCACTCTCCGCTGGGTAAGCTCAATCCCATTGAGTTTGCCGGGGATGTGAGTGACACGCAGAGACCTGAGTCGCTGCTGGCTCCAAAGGAGGAGACAACGGGCGAGTCGTGACATGTGGCAGGAGCGTACGCCGCCTTGCCGATTTATGTACGCTACCACAGTGGTTCTGTCTGACCTGACTAGGACATGTTTGTCCCGAACTAACAGGAGGAACTTCCGCAGGGCAAAGAAAACAGTCAGCAACTCTAGGCAATTGATATGCCAGCGCAGTGGGACCCCTCTCCAAAGGCCCGCAGCTGCGTGCCCGTTGCACATGGCGCCCCAACCCAGTCTGGAGGCGTCGGTCGTGACCATGACGCGTCAGGACACCTGCTGCAAGGGTACACTTGCCCGTAGAAAGCAGAGGTCTGTACAGGGTTTGAATGTCTGGCGCCAAGCGGGGGTGATCATCACACGGTGCGTGCCGCGGCGCCATGCTCGTCTCGGGACTCGAGTCTGAAGCCAGTGCTGAAGCGGCCTCATATGCATCAATACGGCGCCCAGACCCCAGGAACCAGTTATCCAACAGCGATGGCTGTGGGGAGGATGGAAAGTTCCAATCCAGCCCTACGTTGGCGGCGGCCCGGAAAAGCATGTCGGTCATCTGCGCATCAGCCTCAGGCTGGGCATGCTGGCCCGAAGGTGGCAGCCCAGGGGAGTCATCAGCGTCAGATGCAGTGGCGAGCTCATCCACTTCAAGCTCCAGAGGATAGTCAGACTGGCTGTGAGGCGAGCCGCTGTTACCTCAAGCACGGCCGGGAGTCAATCCCGTGGGAAGAAGGAGCAATGCGGTGGGCGGCTGGAGTGGCTTACTTTCTGTTGAAAGCGAGCCGCGACTGCAACGTTGCCATGTTCATGCCCTCGCAGTGAGAGCATGAACCATCCACAAACGCACCCTCGGACACAAGAGACAACTCCTGTGGCCGTCTGAAGCGGAGAGCACTCTACTGCATCCAGGAACTACACAAAACATTTAAGACGCGTCCTGAAAAGGACGTTCAACGCCGCAGTGTATTGTTCTTTTAGTGAATTTTCTCTTTTAGAGAAAATCATTCTTTTAAATAACTCTTTGAGTTTTAGTTTCTGCACTGTCGAAGCGCCCATGGACAAACTGCACTGCTGTGCTGTGCAAGGAAGGAGAAAGCCGCTGTAATGCGCCGTCAATCCAACAGCATGCAGAGCATCAGAGGAATACAGGAACAGGTGTGACTCGTAGCAAACAGCATGCACAACCATCGGCTCCGAAGAAAATTTCTGAATGGACTTGACGTATTTCCTCGCCTTTATACCTGTATGTCCGGGGGCGGGGTATGCAAATACTGTCTGCCAACTTCTCATTGGCCTTTTTTCATAGATCAGAGGCATATTCGGTGCTCAAGAGAGACCCCTAGTGTCACTTTTCTGACACAACGTTGAGAGAGCGACAGACGGGGAATGATTGTTAATACATTTATCTGCCTATACATTTTTTATATTGTTTATAAGTGGTAAGATTTAAGAATGGTGCAAATGTCGCTATGCTGACGTATTTGTCATGAAACTGCCCTGACTTTTCACAATCTATTAGATTCCCAATGGATAAAATGAAGTGCAGCCCTACAAGCAAGTATTATTTAATTTAGAAATACTTTACATTACGGAAGTAAAAGGAGTTGTGAATGCCAATCTCATGTTTAATTTTCATAATACATTTTTCTTTTTCCTAAAGCAAAGACTGTCTCAACATTTCTAATTTAAATTCTGCTGCTCAAAAATTTAATTTTTTATTTTTATTTTTTACAATAACACATTTCAGAGCATTTATGATGGCTGTCTTTTTCTATGACAAGAAATGAAAGTAATTATTTTGTTGGTTCAAACCTATTGATTTTCTTCTGTCTGCTTTGCTCTTCATGTATTTTTCTTATTTTTTCTTGGAGTTGGAGGGTGAAAGAAGCAAAGATATTCTCAGGACACTCATAAGATTGAGGGAAACAAGTGAGTGTAAAGCAACTTGAACAGAAGAATAGTTCAGAGGGAAAAGAAGAGAGAGATAAAGAGAGATTGAGGGTGGCCTCAGTGTAAGACTGCATTCAGGCTGCCATCCTCATCTGAAAGAGCCAGACTTGCTCAGACTGTAAGGAGCTCTTTATTCAGCCACAGGTCTGTGTGTCTCTGTACCTCTAACTGGTTGTTGGGGTGCTCATAGCAACATGTTGAATTCACATTCAAATTGGCCTCCAAGGCGCCATTGTAATCTCTTTGAGTACTTCAGATTTTTTGTATAAATAAAAAAAGAAAATGGAAGTTAGGAAGAAAAAGGGAGAGAAAGACATCTTTTGAGTCCTAAACTGGAAGATGAAGTCCCCAGGGTTTATTCATCAGCAGAATGTTCCCACCTCATTCCCATTCACGCTGTGAGAGTGCTGTTCACAAGAAACATCTTGCATGTCCTCACATGAATCTGGCACTTGTTGCAGCCAAGCCGCTCAGGAGAGGGGCTACAGAATGACTGAATTAGTTTATCCAGATTATCTCTCAGTACCCTCTTCCTCCTCGTCCTCACAGACACCAGTTGAGGACTTAAAAACAGCCTGAAATCACCAGCTGAAGACAAGTGGACAATTTGATTTGGATTTTTAGTAATCTCCTTCCCACAGCGACACCATTCCTGAGTATTGCTACATTTGAATTTTTTTTATTTTTTATTTAACCTTTATTTAACCAGGAAAGTCCCATTGAGGTTAAAAACCTCTTTTTCAAGGGAGTCCTGGCCAAGAGGCAGCAAAAACACAATCAATTACATTTATAAAGGTTATACAACACAAATAATTAAAAACATTTACAATTTAAACAGGTCAATTCAGGTTCTCTCAATCTGGACTTAAAAGCATTTAAGGAAATGAGTTCAGATAATTTCAAGTCTTTTTGCAAAAAGTTCCATGCAGAAGGAGCGGAGTAGACAAAAGCCCTTTTCCCCAGTTCTGTTTGGGCAAATGGAACAAAAAGCAGCAAGTGATCATTTGATCGCAATGAATAAGAACCAACACTTCTCCATGTGATTAAACTACTGATGTAGGATGGCAACAGACCAAGCATGGCCTTATAGATAAAAATATGCCAATGCCCTGATCTCCTGTTGGACAACGATGGCCATCCCACTCTGGAATATAATTCACAATGATGGGTCAAATTTTTACAATTCGTAATAAATCTCAGAGACGCATGATAAACAGTGTCAATCTTATGCAGACATTGTGCTGAAGCGGTCCTATACACCAGGTCACCATAATCTAAGACAGATAAAAATGTTGCAGTGACTAGCTGCTTTTTTGCTTTAAAAGAAAAACAAAATTTATTTCGAAAGAAAAAAGACAGTTTAAGTTTGAGTTTCTTCACAAGGTTGTCTATATGAGGTTTAAAAGTGAGAGCATCATCAAGCCAAATGCCAAGGTACTTATAAAAATGAACCACCTCTATGACACTTCCAGTCAAAGTGAACACAGAAGGAGGAACTTTATAAACCTTCTTAGTATTACTAAACAGCATCAGCTTGGTCTTATCAGCATTGAGAACCAGTTTAAGCTGCATAAGCGTGTGTTGAACCACATCAAAAGCTTTCTGCAAAGACTCAACCGCTTTAGCTGGGGACGATCCAAAACAATAAATAATCGTGTCATCAGCATAGAAATGCATATTAGCATCCGACACATTTTGGCCCAATTCATTTATATACATAATAAACAGGAGAGGACCCAATATTGAGCCTTGTGGCACCCCCTTGTGGACCTTCACTAATGCAGAACATAGACCATCACATTTAATACACTGAGTCCTGTCACTCAGATAATTCATGAACCAGGAAGCTGCACAATCAGACAATCCCAAACAAAGAAGCCTATGCTTTAAAACCGCATGGTCCACTGTGTCAAAAGCTTTCGACAGATCAAGAAAAAGTGATGCACAGAATTGCTTTCTATCAAGGGCTGACAAGTATGTCATTAATTACTTTTGTAACAGCAGTGATGGTACTGTGCTTTTTCCTGAAGCCTGATTGCAGTTTAGAGAGAAGTTCATTTGAGTATAAAAACTCTTTTATTTGGTCTGAAACAAGGGATTCTAAAATTTTTGACAAAACACATAAATTAGATATAGGCCGATAGTTAGTTAAAACTGCTGGATCACCTCCTTTAAACAAGGGAGTAACAAAAGCTGACTTCCAAACTGATGGTATTTCATTATTTTGAATTGACAAATTAAAAAGAATTGTAAGGAGCTCAGCAACAAAATCAGCCGCCTTATTCAAAAAATAAGGCTCTATTAAATCTGGTCCAGGAGGTTTTCTGAGATCTAACGCTTTAAGAGCTCCATGCACCTGCTGCACAGTAAAAGAAACAAAATTAAAAAGCTCTCCAGAAAACACTGGGGAGTATGTGCATGGAGTGACAGCGACTACTCCTGTCGACTCGGACAGAGAACCAACTGATACAAAATGCTCATTAAAGCAATTTAAAACATCAACTCTGTCGTAGACTGGGAGAGAGTTTTTAAGACAAATTTTGGGAGGGCTTCATTACTTTTATTCACAGATAGAGACTTGATGACTTTCCAAAATTTCTGTGGATTATTGAGATTTTCACTTGTGACTGATAAATAATATTCTGATTTAGCCTTTTTAATAAGAGAGGTACATTTGTTTCTTAGTTGTCTGAAAATGGACCAGTCAGTGGCAGAATCACCATTTCTAGCTTTAGCCCATGCCACATTTCAGCTGATGGATAATGTCTGACAACTCTGGAGAAAACCAAGGGTTTTCCTGTCCCTTCACTCTGTGCTTTGTCCAAGGAGCATGTTTATTTACAATATTCTCAAAATTCTCCTTAAAAAGTGTCCAGGCAAGTTCAACATCAGGCAACAGGCCAAGCTGTCCCCAGTTAATCAAAGATAAATCATGATGATAGGCTTGTTCATTAAAATTTTTCAAATTTCTCTTTCTAATAATTTGCGATTTACATTTGGGTATTTTACTGCCTCTCAAGTAGCAATAACACAATGATCACTCAGATCATTACAAAAGACACCCATAGATAAAAATTTATGAGGGACATTTGTTAAAATCAAGTCAATTAAAGTAGATTTGTCAGGATTTTTGAGATTAGGCCTTGTAGGTACATTTACCAACTGGCTAAGACTGATAGAATCACAGAAAGATTTAAATTCATCAGAAACAACATTTAGCCAGTCCCAATTCAAGTCCCCGGCCAATAAAAGTTCCCTATAGTTTAGTCTGGACAAAAGAAGCTTTAAAGATGATAAAGCCTCCCTGGAGGCCGATGGAGGTCTATAACACCCCACAACAGTTATTGAAAGGGACTTAAATATTTCAACATTTAAGGCCAAAAACTCCATTTGCCTACAGAGAGACTCAGACAAAACAACTGATGCACCAAATCTTGACTTAACATAGATAGCTACGCCACCACCTTTCTTCAGCCTGTCACTGCGAAAAACATTATACCCATGTACTTTTATATCTTCATTTGTAATTGATTTCTTCAACCATGTTTCCGAAATTATCGCTATGTCTGCATCTGTAGATTCAATCCATATTCTAACCATGTCCATTTTGGGTAGTAAACTGCGAACATTTAGATGAACAAATTTAAGTCCAGGCATTGATTTAAATTCAGCAGGGGTCGAAACACATTGCAAACAGGGGCCAGGATTGGGCTGCACATTTCCAGATAGAAGTAGGAGTAGTGTAATAATCAATCTGCACCTCACAGCATATTTTAAAGCTGGCCTATCATATGCTGAAACCAGGTAATGCCTGTCATTAATTGAGAAAGACAAATTATACAAAGCAAAAAAATTTTGAATCAACATAATTGAGTTAGGTTTTCCCTGTAAAGTATTGGATTAGACATCCTCCATCTTTGTATTCAATTATCACAGTAAAAAAACAACCCTGACATTCTACACTGAACACACAGACACACACAGGTTTGTTTCACTATATCACTGTGAGGACATCTCATAGAGTCAGACTGGCCAATTTATGAGCCAGTTCTACTAATGAGGTCCAGGCTCAGAAGTCAGCTGTGTAGAGTTTTCTCTATATCAGTGAGATAATTTTAGACAAATGAAAAACTTGTATGGTCCAGGTTTATATATACAGCCAAAACTGTACATACAAACATGCCTTAACTCTACTTGAACATAAGTATCACCATACCATATGCAAACTTGCATTCACTAAGCCAACATACTGTTATTTTACAGACTTGGTAAAGGGTTTTTATTTTGATTATCAATTGTAACTCCTGGAGATTTAAGCTACATATACCAAACTTGGCACAGACCTTCAAACAGTTCTGAATAGGGTTGCTATATGTGTGTCTCAATCAGCTTCCTATGTCGTGAATCAGTATATCGTGAATATGAATTCAGCCACTGGCAAGGGTGTTGATCCACTGAGCATTGGGACGCTTAAAGGGATAGTTCACCCAAAAATTAAAATTCTCATTATTTACTCATACTCATGCCATCCCAGATGTGTATGGCTTCTGTAGAACACAAACAAAGATTTTTAGAAGAATATATCAGCTCTGTAGGTACATACAATGCAAGTGAATGGGTGCCACAATTGTGATGCTCCAAAAAGCAATTGGGTGGGTGGGAGTATGGTATCTGGGCTTCCATTTGGGTCATGGACAGGTGCGGCCCCAAATTGATAAGACCGCTGCGATTGCAGTCTGCCCAAGAACTAAGACAAAAAGGAGATGAGACACTTCCTGGAGCTGACTGGCTATTATCGTAGGTTTGTGCCTAATACCATCACCAGCCCGCTGACTGATCTGACTAAAATATGATAGATGTGGGTGAGAAACAGATCAATATTTAAGTCCTTTTTTTCCCAGGGAGAAATTCTTCTCCCTGCCCAGTAGGTGGCAATATGCATGAAGAATGTGAATCACAAAAAGCACAAGAAGAAGAATGTAAAAGTGATCTGTTTCTCACCCACGCCTTTTCTGTTTCTCACCCAAATCTTTTCTGAAGGCATTGATTTAACCGCTGGAGTCGTATGGATTACTTTTCATGCTGACTTATTTGATTTTTGGTGCTTCAGAATTTTGGCACCTATTCACATGCATTGTATGGACCAAAAGAGCAGAGAAATACTTCTAAAAATATTAATTTGTGTTCAGCAGATGTAAGAAAGTGATACTCATCTGGGATGGCATGAGGGTGAGTAAAGGATGAGAGAATTTTCATTTTTGGGTGAACTATCCCTTTAATCACCCACAAAGCGATTATGAATTTGCACATTAAAACCAGTGCTCGAATTGAGGGGGGCTGGGGGAATCCAGTACCCCCCCATTAGGCATTAGGGACCCCCCATAAGAAGTAAAAATAGACTTAAGGGGTCCCCAAGATACTTATATTTTAGCAAAAATAACAATGACAAATCTGATTAAATTCATGCAGTGTATATGGTAAATTTCGTGAATTAATTATTTACAATAATTTCTATTAAGTTTGTTTATAGGTTAGTTGTCATGTCTCTTGAAAATGTAAATGTCCCGCCCCAAATCTAAAGACCGCTAAGTGCATGACATCGTTGACATGACTGCTTGCTTGGCGCCACTCCGTTCCAGCTAACTTTAGCTAAAAAATGGAGAATAAATATTTCAATTTTATTTGGATTAAAAATTAATTTCAGGCTCAACTTGTGCAGTTGTTGGCCGTCATAACGCAAAGTAGCTCATGATATCAACATAACTAACCTCGGACCATCGCTTCATGTCGAATCGTGGAACACCTCCACATTCAGGAAAAAGGTGGATATATGGCACTGTCATGTATTTCATTGTAGATATTCAAACGTACAGTGTTATTATTCAAGAAAAAGTACAAATAATGTATTTTTAAGCTTCTTTCAACAATTCTAATTTTAAATCTTTCCTTTAAATGTCATTATGGATAAAAGACATTGCACACAACATCTCTTTTAAATGTAAAATAAGGCTTTGACTTCATTGTTTTACACTTGTGCTCATCTTTTTACAACTTGAAAGACTTCTGAAGACATGATGACATTTTACGATAAGGGAACATAGTGCGCAACAATGATCCCTTAATTTTTTTCTTGTATTTATTTAAAAAAATTGTGCATTCTGGTCATTTTTAGGGAGCGAACGTTTCAGTGTGATTTTACGATTGAGACAAGAAATGGCCATCTGTCTTGTCAGTGCCCAGACTACCAAACAAGGGAGCTGATTGAGACACACCCTATCACACTGTCCGAATATCCATACTTCCCTACTATATAGTATGCCAAAAAACAGTATGCCAATGTAGTATGTCAGAATCCTCAGTATTAAAAAACAGTATGCGAAATACCAAGATGATCTACTATTTCCAGCGTGATAATGAAGTGAGGATCAAATGGACACTTGACAACCCCATAATCCCTCGGGAGTTGAAGTGACGTCACGTTAAAACCGCTGGATTTAAGAGAACTGCGGCGAACCACAAGTAGTTTGGGTCAACTTTGTGCTATTTATACCAAAAATAATTGCTCCTTGTGCAAAAACGGTGCTTGTTTAGCCAAACCAGAATAGATTATTTTCATGGTTGTTGTTATTACATCACATATTGTGCAACAGTTAAATACCCACGTCCCCGGGTTAAATATGTCTGAAATATATTCATACTTGTTGCACGTATGGAATGTACTGTTTTACCGGCCGAGAAGTGTAGATCATGGCTGAATGAGAGTCACAACCTCTCTCTAGCATAAGTTACTTGTTCTGCCCTGTTGCAAACTCCAGATGTAATTATTGTGATTGTTATCAGACTGTTAGATGCATTAAATAAATGTTTATCAGATCAATGTTTGTCACATGTTTGCTGTGTTTCACGAGCCAACTGCCTTCTGTGTAATGCCATGTTTGCTAGATAGTCTACTCTACTTTTATTACATTTTTTGAGCTTAGATGGTAAATTGGATGTGGCATGAGTGCAGGTGTCCAAATCGTAACAACTGCAAAACTAACGTTAACTTAACATAAGTCAGGACTGGATTGGAAGGTCGGTCAGAAAAGATGAATGTATCCCCTGGGTGTTATGTAGAGCATTATAATAAAAAAAAACAGCAGCAAAGATAAACTAACTGTCTTGTAGTTACAACACTGGTGGCAAACGTTGATCTGATCATGAAAAGTAAACATGTCAGATATCAGATGACTGATAAACATTATTTAATGCATCTAACAGCCTGTTTACCAATCACAATAATTATGTCTGGAGTTTGCATCAGGGCAGAACAAGTAACTTACCCTAGAGAGAGGTTGTGGCTCTCGTTCAGCCAGGATCCCACGTTGGCACCATTTCACAGCGGACCCTTCCTCTTCCAAATGTGAACTGTGAGCTACATTGTGATTGGTCAAGAATGAGTTTGATTACATCCAGGCTCGAGTGCTCTTTCTGAGTGCCCTGGATGTCTTCGTCAAATTTACCCGAATCTCAATATAAAATCTGAATCAGTGTATTGAATTTGTGCCACATAAATTTGAATTTCAAGTTTGATGTAATTCAAGTAAACTTGTTCAAATTCAAGTCCTTCAATTCAAGTTCAAACTGCAAATTCAAGTTCAAGTAAATGTTCAAATTCAAGTCCTCAATGACACATATTACTTTCCATACTGTATGCGGTTTCCAGGGCTTGTCTTTTCTAACTGATCTGATTTTTTATTGTTTTCCTGAGACAATCGAAAATCCCCCAAATCTCATATACTGTCCACTGATCTATCCATCAACACTCTTTTTAACAACAAGCTTACACCTTGCAACCAGCCAGAACACCCCAGCAACCCACTAGAGAACCCTAGCAACCAACCAGAAGACCCTAGCAACCAGCTAGAACAGCCTAGCAGCACTTAGCAACCAGTCAGAACACTCTAGCAACTACTTAGTAATGACCTTGACATTTTTTGTATATATATTTTAAATAAGGCTTTGTCAAGCAACCATCAAAGTTTGTCATAATCTAGTTACAGATGGTGTAGTTCAATGGAAAGGCACTTAATACAAGCCAATTCGTACCCATCAACATTAACATCATCACAGTATTCCCAGACCCTGGGAATGGACACCATAGTCAGGTCGGTGCAGTTCCAGACGGAGTGAGTGATGGTGGAATTTGGAAGTCTCGAGCGCTCTGGAGAAACGGAGGCGGGGCGGTGCGGGTCCAAGAGACACTTCCACCGAAAATAAACCTGCTTGAGGGGGGAACCGAGAGAGGGAGGAGGAGAAAGAATAAGGAGAAGAAGGGAAGCTGCTAGAAAGAGTGCTGGAGAAAACATAGGACAGAGAGAGGGGAGTGCCTGCGTTTGCAGCGGATTAAAAACTGCGCAATTTCCACACGCGTACCTCAACATAAAAATGCATCTCATAAGTGGACATAAGGGACTCGCGCCGTGGCACCATTTTTGGCAAAATCCTCGCTTTGCCAAAGAAGAGAGAAGTCGTGAGATATGTGCACGCTGTTTTGGAGGGAATACTCTGGAATAATGCGCGCTGATGTTTGTCACATCATCTCATTTTACAGTGGTTTCATATAGCATCTGCAAGGACAGTCCACATCCACGCCGAATTTTAAAATGTGCACGAGCGCGTTTTCAATGTGCAGATTAGTGACATCATGAAGGTGCTGGCGGATCCAGGTCTGCTGCGTTAATTCAACGCGCGGGAGAGGAAAGAAACTGCGTAGTAGCTTTTGATTTTTTTTTTTTTAATACAATGAGGACATGCGAGAAGAAGCCACCTCCCAGTCTGACCCTCCGTGCTTTAGCAGGTAAAGATTGATACTTTCTATACTTTATTCATCACTGTTCATCTAACAGTTTTATGTTGTTTAGCTTCTCATGATATGACGTGTTCTATTAGATGTGTTGCCGTCAATCACTAGGTGTGAAACGCAACTAAACGCCTGGATTCAAATCAGATGCGTGTTTAATTCTCGAGTTTAATTTCCTTGCAGTGAGATAGTCTGAACATGCAGGTTGATGCCATTCAGAGTCAATATTTGACAGTTCCAAGCAAACACAAAAGTCATTGAGGGAAGGTTTCGAAATGAGTGGTGGATAAAGTTGCCCATCCTTTACCAGTAACACACACTGGTGAGATCATAGTTAATATGAACCGCTTTACGGGAAGACCGTGGGAGTTTAACATTGTGCAATCATGTGGTATCCTATCGGGAATAGTAAAGTCCGTGCTCGTGCACATACACACACACACACATATATAGTGTTTGTATATATATATATATATATATATATATATTGACGTCTATAAATATATAACGTCTGTAAATGCACTCGTGTTGTGTGTGTGAGAGAGGGGTTTTAATACTTAAATAAGTACATGTTAGATAATCGCGGTCGTTGAATGGGATTTGGGCCCGATTACGCTACTCGAGGAACAGTGTCGCATTTTCTTATGTCATGTGGTGAAGTTGTGGCGGGATTAGAGATTTTTCAGGAAGAACATTAGATTTTTCTTTTCTATGTCGTGTTTTTTTCTCTTCCTCTCTGACTGCTGACTGTACGTCGCCGCCCCCTTTTCCTTCCCTTTACCTTTTATGACCACTAGAGTGCGCTGCAGGCCCGTTTAACAGTTCCTCGTGCGCATGCTGCTGCTGGATCTTTCTAGATTGTGAAATCTGCCATGATTTGAGGAGGGACTATCTCCACAAATTTTGTTTGATCTCCACATTTGATTTTCACAGTTGTCACATCACTGGGGTCCAAGTTACATATGCAATGTTTCACATCACTGCTATGTTAGCATTATTAATATTAATTATTAAGGGCCGTTACTAGGATGCAGTCTTTGGTGGGGCAGAGTGCCCCTGGATGGTTCTGCTGTCAGTCAGGGAGGGGGAATCAGAATGCAAATGTTTAGGGTCATTGCCCCACCTCCTGTTGCAGAAATGATACAGTCAATTACTTTTCTCCATTTGTTTAACATCATATGTTAAACAAATAAAAAAAACACACACACTCAATGGATCTGGAGGACACCTACCCAGTGTGATTTACTGTAAATATAATTTAATACAATTTAATATAATTTCAACATTGATTATACACCCTCCCTACTAATTCAGTAACCTTCCTCCACCTAGGAACCATCTCAAACCTCAGTCCTTGGGGAATTGCAACTGAAAACAACAACAGTCTCATGTTATCAATGCCTCAGCTTTCAGACACTTCTGTCAAATCAGGATTACTGGGGTAATGTTGTTGCTAGTTTGTTGGGACAGCGCATAGTACAGAATATCTCTCAGTAGACTGTTTTTGCTCAGCACTATATTTGTTTATACTGTTTGTACTTATTACTCTGATGGAATTATTTTACAACCCCAATTGCCAAAAAGTTCGGACAGTATGGAAAATTCAATAAAAACAAAAAGGAGTGATTTGTAAATTTTAATCATCCTATACTATATTCACAAGGTATACTATTATACCTTGTGAATTTAGCAGTTTTTTGTTTTTTAATAGACACTCATTTAAAAAAAGATGATTTCTGCATGATCCAAAAAAGTTGAGATTGGGGCGGTTTAGGTCTAATAGTCAAGTCAAACTGTATTTATAAAGTGCATTTATAAACAACAGAAGTTTAAAAACAACTTTTTGAGAGAGAAACTCTCTAATAACAATTATAACAAGTTGAAATAACAAGGTGATGTGAAACAGGTGAGGCAATCTTGTTATAGCATATAAGATGCCTTTCAGAGTACAGGAGCAAGGATGGGTTGAGGCTCGCAAATTTGCCAACAGATATATCAGCACAATATTCCTCAAAGACAAATTGGAAGGATTTTGGGCAGTCCACCCTCCACAGTGTACAATATAGTTAAAAGATTCAAGGACTCCGATTAAATCTATGTCCGTAAAGGGCAATGCCAAAAACCACTTCTGGAAAAACATCAAGCGTCTGTAATGAATATCATGATATGAGCTCAGGAATACTTCAGTAAACCTTTGGCACTCATCATTATTCACCGCTGCATCCACAGATGCATGTTAAGGCTTCACTATGCAAAGCAGAAGCCATACATCAACACTGCCCAGAAGCGCTGCCGACTTCTCTGGGCTCGGTCTCATCTGAAATGGAAAGTAGAACAGTGGAATTGTGTTTTGTGGTCCAACGAGTTTTTAGTTTAAAAAAAAAAAAAAATAGCTGTCTTGTTCTCCAGGCAGAGAGGAAAAGGACAATCCAAGCTGTTATCAGATTCAGGTCCAAAAGCCAGTGTCTGTCATGCTATAGTTGTGTGTCAATGCCTATGGCATGGGTAACATGCACATCTGTGAGTGCACAATAAATGCCAGCATCATATCCAGGCACGTCCCTGCATTTTTCAGCAATAAAAAGCCAAACCATGCACTGCCCAGTTTACAAGTGCAGTGCTGCATTAAGAGTACGGGAGCTAGATTGGCATGCCTGCAGTCCTGACCTGTCTCCAATTGAGATTGTGTGACACATTATAAAGAGCAAAATATGACAATGAAGGCCCCATACAATAGTGCAGCTGAAAACCTACATGATGGATAAATAAGGGAAAATTCTGTTAGCTAAATTAAGCAAACTTGTATCTTTAATGCCCCAGTCCTTCGCCTAATAAGTGTTATTAGATGAAATGGTGACAGTGGTAAACACTTGACTGTTCCAACATTTTTGGAGCATGTTGCAATCATCTGATTTAAAATTTGTGTATATTAAAAAACATTCTCAATGTAAAACATAGAATAATTTGTTGTCATAGTGCTTGCAAAATAGCACAGGGGGAATCGGCTGTACAAATAATCCCTTTTTGTTTTTATTGGCTTTTTACATACAGTCCCAGCTTTTTCAGAATAAGTCGTTGTTGTCAGCTGAATTGTAATTTATTGTCATCTATCTTGTTACACTTCCAGATTAACTATATTTCATTCTTGCTTTAAACATTTTATTGCAAAAATTCTTCTCTTTATTCCTACATCGTGTCCCAGACAAATGTACACAGTCATTTAAAATCTACCAGATTTAAACATCTCTATTTATTAATAAATTTAAATTGGACTATTTATGAGCAGTGAGAGATTTTGTGTGATTAAAGAGTAATAATACCATTAGATGGCAGCACATACTTAGAAAATGGAGGCTGGTTGGCTTCTTTTGTTAACACAGAGTACAAAACTTTGTCCTGTTTCTTCACAAGCACACTGTGTTTAAAAAACAAAAAATACTATGATTTTAGTCTACCATAAGCATGTTTCTTTATGACAATATTGTTGAACGTGTGAGCAATTTACAATCACACAAGGATCATTGCTCTTGTCTTTTAAGCTAGTGGATCATGACTTTCCTTTACATCTTTTGGCTGATATGAGATCCTCTACTAAGTAAAGAAATTATTCTCATATATCTTTATTTATCTATATATGTCTTCTTTTTACAGATGTTGGTTCACCGTGGCTGAGATTTGGTTGGCCAACATGAGTGGCACTCAGGAAGACTCAAGGACTCACAGGTACACCGGAACGCCCACACTGCTTTCTCTCAACCAATTGGAGAGGATCGTCAAAACACGCTTTTATAAGTGGATGGATAGTATGGATAGATGCTACCCGAACAGCTCCATGCCTGAAGTGGAGGGGGGAAGACAAGAGGTCAGTTAGCATGAACTTGAAGATTAAATTGTCTCCACTGACACACAAAGTAGATCACTGTGTTAATCCCTGTGTTGGAAAGTGTTTTGCCCACAGTAAACATTCACATTGTTGTTGCCATATTCAGATACTGCACAAACAGTACAGTATTGCGAGCTCTTTATTAGTTTACCACATTTCTTGCATATCAAAGTAGGAAAGATTAAAGGAATTGAGATTAAAGGATTATATTCAGTTAATTTCTGGTTAAAAGTAGGGCTGAGTGTCGCCAACAACCTCAAAATATTATTCATATTGCGATACATATGTTATCATGATTCAATATATTGCAGTACCCCGCAATATCATAACTGGATCATGATTGAAACTGCACCAAACACCTGACAGAGACCCAGTGTGTTCATGAGAGAGAGAGAGAGAGAGAGAGAGAGAGAGAGAGAGTGAGAGAGAATCATGTGTTTTCAGTTTCAACTTCTCTCTCGCCTTAAAAGTGGTTTTGACCACACTGATAAATGCTATTCTCAAATATTGCGCTTATTTAGATCAGGGGTTTTTGATGCCAAGGACCCCCAAATATGATGATTGCCTTGAAAGGGACCTCCTTCCTAAATTTTTGAAAGTTTAAAGACCAATTTAAACTGTTTCAGAACAATTGTAAATGTGATGTTATAAAGACTATTTTAAGAATTTACTGGTACTACAGGCAAAATAAATAATTAAAATATAATCTGGAAAATATTGAACCTACTTTTTAAAGAGCAACATACAGGTTGGACACCCCTATATAGCATAGTGTATGTTGATGATAAAACAACTAGATTTTCTGAACTGGAGTAATATATATTTAGCCATTAACGATATTTTGAGATAAATTGTGATAAAATAACTTCCGCGTCTATAAAGCACTAACCGGAAGTGACGATGGCCGAGGGAGTCTGGTCAAGCTCAAGCTCAGGTTACAATGGATACGATTGAAGAAACCGAGTTCTCCGGTGTGGACGAACATGCCTATGATGGCCCCCAGGCCTATAATTATGAGCCTCCTAGGCGAGATAGAAGCCAGGGGGAGGAACAATGGGCAGAGGAGAGAAGTAGAGCTGTGGTGTCAAGAAAACCAGTGGGAGAACAGTTTGAATTGAAATGCGGGGGAAACGGGAGAGTTGGACTAGCTTCCTGCCAATAGCTATAGCATTGTGCAAACTACTAAATTCATTTCAGAAGCCAGACAATTACGTTACCACAACCTGTCCTAAAGCTCAGTCTCTCTCCTCTCCCTGTATTATTATACTAAATAAATATTAAATATTTAATATTATAAAAAATATATTATATAAAAATATTATACTATAATTATTATGAAATTACACAAATTAAGAGTTAAAATAATTAAAAGTAAGACTTACTCTGCTAAGTGCTCGTTTTCGTTGCACAGAATGTCTGCTAACGTTAGCACTTGGTCCTCCAGTCCCGCCAAAATCCGGTGTAAACTTTGACGGTGGACTTGATTCCATCGAGTGCACCGAGGGAACAGCATCAGTAATCAGCCTCACATGGTCCTTACTCCGAAATCCCATCCGAGACTCCAACAAATCTCCAGGTCGATAATTCTCCGAGTGAAATGTGCTCACAAACGACCGAGTGTGTGGTAACAGACGCGGCAGTGAAGTCTGCTCTCTTCACCTGCACAAAACGCACCCAAGACCGAAAAGCCTTGTTTTTCAGTAGAAGGAAAATGATGGACACGATGTCCTGACAGGCTGGAATTCGTGCAACCAGCACAAACACAATAATTTACCATTATGGCTTCTCTAAAACTCGATCTAAAACTTTCTGTCTCTCACTACTGCTCTAACTACATCAACACCCAACAATGAGAGAGCTGACCATGAGCTCTTTTATTTGCCTCAGCCCTACGTCATATGACGCGTTGCTATAGCGGGAAAGGCGTATTCCAGAGCCTAGCACATTTTCATCAAAATCTCTACATCAAATGAGATTTCATTAGTAATTTCTACATATGTGTTTTTAAAAGACCTCTGCAGACAATATAAAGTATTAATTCAGTTATAAATTCAACCTGCATGTTGCTCTTTAAAGGTGCTGTAAGCGATTTTAGCATTCTGAAGCTTTCTCATGACTGAGAATTATCAGTTGAATTAGCCACACCTCCTCATTCCAAAACCCCGCCCTCCAAAGATCAGTTTGAGACCAAAAGAGAGCAAAAGAGCAGCATTGTTTGTTCCAGTGGCTGTCAAATTCAACAGTAGCTTCAAATACAACATTATGAGAACGAGCAAAATGATTGACAGGTGAAAAGCGTCTATATCCGCAGTCCCTTGACACATTTTTGTTTGCTATTAACAAAGTCTATATCTGTCACCGAGACCGGTGAGATATCTCAGGACACTTATTTCTTTTAATAACTTTGAAGGAAGTAGAAAAGTTTTTTGCATACCTTTCCATGAAAAAATATCGATACAGGGATCTTGGTTAACCAGAAGTTCCCTAGCTGTCACTCACTCAATGTTGTGTCGATGTAATGACATTAGGGGTCGCTCTTGGGAGCCCCAAACACCTCTGATCTTTGAGAAAATCTTGATCTTGTGAGCCTGCAAGTGAAGCTGCCCCGGGAGGAGGCAGACTCAGACTTGCCGTTCCTGTGTCCGCATCTATTTGGTTTGCAAGCAGGGCTCTAGATGCTCTGAGCAGCTCTTTGTCTGCTTTGGCGGACAGCGGAAAGGGAACACTGTCTCCAAACAGAGGCTTGCCCACTGGACCGTGGATGCCATCGCGTCGGCATACCAGAACCAGACTGACGTGCCACGCCTTTGGGATTTAGAGCACACTCTACAGAGTGTGGCATCCTCTTGGGCAGCCTCAGCGGGCTGAGCAACACCCAATACCTTCACAAGATTTTTTATTTCTGGGTTGAACCGGTTTCATCCCGTGCGTTGTCAGGTATGAACAGGTACGTTTACGGGACAGCTGGCTGGGTATACCGCTTTCGTACAGTGCCTTTCCACTCCATGAGGCAAAGATGTGCGCTTTCTATTCCCATGCAAGTTCACAAGACCCTGGATGTCCTTCCTCCCTAGCCCTGTGGCTGGCGAATTTGACGGAGGAATTCGCAGCCAGACCCAGTTTGTGTTCTAGCATGCCCTGTACTGGGGTAGGTGCTCCACAGGTGCTGGTTACCTGCGATAACCCCCTGTTATGTATTTTTGAAAAAAAAAGCATTAAAAGGCCCCTGCCGAGAACATAGAGAAAAGGCCGCAGCTGTCACGGCCTGCTCCCATACTAGATACGTCTGTGAACATGTTTTCATTTGTTTACACTGCAGGTAGAATCAACATTATTTTCTGTGGCAATTAATAGCATGCTGACTGTAGAGCTTGTGTGTCATTAAACCAGGACTATTTGTTTAAATGCCCTTTTATGGGAATTTGTACTACAGGTACTACAGAACAGTTATTAATGATGAAATCCTAGAAAAGTCCAACTGAAATATATCTAAATCATATACCTATATATATACACACACACATATATGTATACTTGTTTCTTTTCCGCTGCTGTTCTGTCATCGGAGGAGAACTGATACTGTTTGGTGGTTGCTCTTTGGCTGCTTCTCATTGACCACTATACTGAGAGGTCTGTAAGAGCAGTCTGTTGTTTGTATTACAGTGGTTGATTTATTTAACAATGTAAGCCATGCAAAGAGCTCTCATGGATTCCTGTCCACTTTCTCTTACTGAATGCGAAGTTTGACATACACAAAGGGCTTAAACAGTGTGTGGGTACAAGTATGTGCTTGCACAACTGTGATGGTGAACAGAGGAGAAAGAGTCCTTGTTAAGGCGCAATGTTTTAACATTCTGAATGATGCTTGGTGTCTACTACAGTGTACAGATAAAGCCTTTTTTTAACCATTCAGGTGTGATGTTACATTCAAACCACCAGGGGTGATTGACTTTGATCCTTACACAAAAACCAATGTGATTGTCCTTTTTATATGTCATTATACTTTTTATTCATAACAACATAAACTCATGCAACATGTAACTCTGGAATATTTATTGATCTTTCTGTTGCAATGTACAAATGTGTAACAATTTTGCACAAACACAAAAAAGAATATGAAAAAAGGACAGAACAACATTGGAGGACGGAGTATAGAAATTATTTATTTAACTAGACAAAAACAGGAACAATGAGACATTTGCTAATTCTTTCCACATCAGTGAGAATTGAAGAGAGATTGTGTTGGGTATTTTGTGGTATTTTCCTGTGGTTCTCAACTGGTGGTTCAAGACCCACAAATGGGTCACAGTTTTGTTGTGAAAGGGTCGTAGACTGCAGGGGAAAACGGTGCTAAATGCAAATAATAAAATGCAACTAGTCATGTAACCATGCACAGTTAGGATGGCAAAATAAATAGGCTTATCCAATTTTAAAAAGTAGGAGGAAACATTTTAAAGTATCTTTTGTTGTTGACTTCAAAGGCTCTACTGTATTCTGGAACAAATGTATCTGTCACTTGGTAGAAACTAGCCAAATTAGGCTGATGTCAACATGGATAGGTTGTGTGACATCCTCGAAAACCATGAACAAAACAATACAAGACTAAAAAAATGTGGCCAAGGATATTTTAAAATCATTTAAACTTTAATTATGAGTTGCTACTTGATGTCCAATGTAAAACATTCCTCCTTAAGCAAAACCAGTTGAGAAGCACTTGTATATTTTATGAGAGATGACTGGAGATTTTCAATAAGTAGTATTTGGTGAAATGTTAGAAAGAGGACAGATTCAGAGAGCATGTCCTTCAGGAGTGGAGAGATGGATGTGTCGGCTGTGGATTAGATGGAACGCTGTTGAATGTGGACTGGACTGAAGTAAATTAGATTATGCGTGTGAGAGAGAGAGAGTTATTGCAGTGTTTCTGGTAAACATATGACAGCATGCAGCTATTAGGACATAATATCAATCACTATGACAAGACTGTCAATCATCTGCCATGTCCACACTGTCAAGAGTGTCACCTTTATAGACACACATCCCTCTCGCCTTGAATGGCACATAACTCTTCACACCGCTGAATGACGTCTGAGATACAGCGGTTTTATTCACTTTTTATTGTTCTTTTATTTTACTCCGATTTAATCTTGGTTCCTGTTTTTGGAAAATATCTGAGACCCTGTACTGTAGTGTTCTCACATACTGTTGAAATGTGCTATTCGCAGTCAGCATTGAGTAATTTATTCAGTAAGTGAAAAAGTCCAGTTATACTGAAAGTGCTTATCAAGATAAAGCTAGTAATATTCGGCATATGATCTCAGGATGACAGCACTTATGAATATGTACCCAGCACCATGTAAAGAAGACTGATATGACTTTAGTCTTCATCTCATGTGAGTGTACATCATTTTTTAAAAATTGTCCAAAAATACTATTCATGTCTTTCTGTTTAAATGTTTAGCAATTAGCAAAAAATCACTGGGTTCACCTTGAAATTGCACACCTTGATAAGTATAGTAAAACACTATACATGTATACATATGCACATTCATGAGCTTTTTGAGAGAAGTTTGTTCACAAAAGCTGTTTCCATCTCCGTATTTTTATGCAAATTTGGGTATCGCATAAAAATGTTTGTTGTTTTTCTTAATCAGTTTAAAATATTTATACCTCACTGTGTGGAACTGATTGGGGTACTCCTTTTATATGTAAAGAAACACAAACATCTAACTAGACATTATTTCAATATAAATGTATATTTAGTCTACTGGATAATGCTGCAGCAATATTAACTGTAATTCCGGTGAAAGTCTTTAATAGAAAATAAGCCAGTTTTCTTTTTACTTGTATGTTGACCTAAACCTTTCAAACGTACGATCAAATCGTGTTTGTGATTACACTTGGCTGGGCTCAGATGTGTACGATCTGCATTCATGCTGCTGTTTACCAGCAGAGCGGGACTGAAGCTGTTGTCATAATGAATCAGCTGCTCAAATAGTCTTTTCAACATCACAATATCTTTATTTATTATGTTAAAAACATACAAATAATCACAGAATAAAAGTATAAAGCTGTTTCTGTCAAAGCTGGCTATTTTGATGCTGACGTCAAACAAAGAATATACAGTATAAACTAGTTTATTCTATTTGAGCCTTCTCCCATTCTGTCCATCACTCATTCTCACCACTTCCGCGGCTGGGAAAGTGGAAGGGCTAGCTTTTTAGAACCTTCTATGCTTCTATGCTATGACGAACTCAGAATCCCATGCTGCATTGCCATGTAGACAATTTAGCGGTGCACATACCAGGCAATAGCATTTGCAATCGCATCTTATCTATCAAAATCAATCATTATAAATGTCTAAAAAAAACATGTATGTTTAATAATATATAATCTGACCTCCGGTGCATCTGAAGTGTTTTTTTGACACTTTTGGTTCATATAGCGCACTCTCATACACGATTAATTACAGCTGCTGGCTACTATTACCTCCCAGAACTAATGCGCTGTCACTCCCAGATATAAGGCAACTGCCACTGAATGCTAGCAAACATCCAGTTCCTCGGTTCGAAGGTGTAAACCACAAGCAATTTATTAAATGAAAAAAAAGAGCCACAGTGGCTACAATTGCCCTGGAAGGGACAGTTTTGTTCTCTTGAACAAATGTGATGGAACGTGGCTTTATTTGTGAATTGTTTTTGCAATATTGTGATTTTTTTTTGCATAAATTACATTTCTAATTTGGATGAAAACAGCTACTAGCACATGTGACAGGCAATTTATTCACTTAATATAACTTACATTTTGGGTTAATTGACTGTGGTATCTATATACCAAGCATGTAAATTATTACAGAAATTTCATTTTTGGGTAAACTTTACCTTTAACTTTGGTAAATCATCTTTAAAAGTCATGCCCAGCAATGACTGATCGAACTGAATGGACAGTAGGAGGGAGAGAGAGAGGAAGGAAAAGGAGTAAAAGAGGGTCGTGAGAGATGTTAGCTGAGTCAGCTGTAGGAAGTCGTGTGGATAGATATCCTGCGCACACCTCCTCACAGCGTGGAGAAAAGAACAGGATGTCACTCAGAGAGTGGAATGAAAGGGGTGACGACACACTCAACCCACCTGGTGTGTGTGTGTGTGTGTGTGTGTGTGTGTGTGTGTGTGTGTGTGTGTGTGTGTGTGTGTGTGTGTGTGTGTGTGTGTGTGTGTGTGTCCTGAGGGTTTAATGGATCTGTGTGTATATGTTTTTGTACAAAGGAAGTGATACAGTACATGCCTGAAGCTCAGCTAACCAAGAGAAATAGAAGGATGAGAGGAGAGAGAGGGAGTGGAGCACAAGTGCAGGAGGCCCTGAAGGGATTAAAGGACAGAGAGGAATGAAGTATCTTTAACTTGAGGGTTAAATACCACTGTGAGAGCGTTTTAACAATGTCACCAACAGCAAAGCTATTAAATGTTTTTAGGGCTGGATGATAAAACAATCTTGATATTTGTTGCAAAAAAAAATCCACACTATCGTTGATTAGCTTTTGAGATGTTCTACATCGAGACGATCAGGTGCATGTCACTTACGGTGTGAGTAGACATGAGGCACCGCATAAGTTAACGTGATTCCAAAGCACCTTAGACCATAACGTCTTGTCCTTCTAATTTTAGCGTCATTAATCAACATGTTACGAGCATTTAATAAAACAACATATAGATTTCTGAAAATTCATAAGATGTCATCATCTCTGGCAAGGAAATACAATAAAATGAATAGTTGGTAGACTAGTCTTTCTCATTTTAAAGGGCTTCTATGCCCCCATACTTCTGTACGTGAAAGTAAAAAGATATATAATCTAGATATAATATACGGTAATCTGATTATAATTGTTGACATATTTAAACAAAAACTGGACTGCTGTCATTATGCTTCAAAACGAACAGTTGCTCTTTTAACATTCCTATCCAACTGCACTCAGTTGATAAACTCTGTAAAATATTTAAATAGTTTGGTGTATATATAATATATTTCTAAATATTTGGTAGAAGATCCCCCAGACCCCACTGCTTCAACATCCTCCCGAAGTTGCGTTTAGAACTTCATTTCATGTTTATTTATTTATTAATTTGGTCATTAGTCATGTAAAAGTGGGATAATGTACAGTCAGCTCACCATTATTGCTAAATAAACCCTGTGCATTTCTTCATCACGATGGGGTCTTGATCACCCTGTTGAGGTTTATTTTGTTTGACTGTACCTTATCCTTTACACATACATTAACTGTTGCAATTAGTAGATGTGAACTCAGATATGCAATCGTCATTACATTTATCTGTTCACTCTCTTAGTGAGATCTTCCCCATGTTAGCTTTTGAATGGTGAAAAATGGGTGAATAAAAATCAAAACATTCTTGTCACCCTCCACCTCTTTTGAATAAAAGAAGCAAATCAAAGCCCACCCCCACCCCATAGGCTGGGTCACTGCTCTCAGCTCTTTGTGTACCAGGCCTTTGTGCTTAAGAGGCCCTAACAGGGAAAGAGGGAGAGAAAGACAGAACACTGGAGAAGATGGAGGAGAGACTGACTGCTTTGTGATCACACATGTTAAAAGGCATCACTGTAAATTAACCCAATAGTGCCATGCAGTTTTCAAATGTAATGGCAAAATTTGAACTGTGTTGTGTCTGTATGCGCAGGGACCAAACAGCCTGATAGTGAACACTGTGCACACATATACACACATGCTTTGTCACCTGCTTAACCCCAACACACAGACATTACCCAGATGCTGCTGCGCCCAGTGAAATCAATCATGGCCTGTCCACCTCTCTTTTTCTCTGTCTCTCTCCCTTTCTCTGTCAGTCTTTATACCCCCCTTCTGTATAGCTGCAGCGCTGTATAAAAACACTTGATTTCATAAGAATAATCCAATGATATGTTAAAATGTTATGAGTCGTTAGATATGATTTTTTTATTACATTAAACTTCAAAACATGGAATTCAGAAAAAATAAAACTGAAAACACGATATTTGGAAAAACGGAATTTGGAAAATTATAAAATGGATTTCACTGGGCCCTACATTTGTATTGCTAAAGCAGTAGCGGATTAGCTGATGGCAATATATATAGTAATAAACAGTGATAAGTAAATGAAGAAAATAAAAAAGTATAAAAAGAGAAGTACAAAACACAATGGAACAACAATAGTATCATATATAATTTTATGTAATCGAATGAGACATGGTTACTCTGTACATTTTCATGCACTTTAAAAGTTACATTTTTTTATTACTGAAACAGTAATTTGTCTCTAAAATGTCTTGTGGGGAAAAAAAGCTTTAGTCCAACTGAGCTCTGCTTTGTCCAGCATGTATACACGTTAACTGGACCACAACTGACCTCGGCTGTTTGTGGATTCATGGTCCGAAAGACAGAGGTGATGCATGACAGGCACGCATAACTGGAAAGTTGAATGTAACACAAACAAGGTAGAGGTATCATGGTGAACGATATGTACAATGGCCGTAGAAAATTTAAGAAATGTACAGAGCTGTGAAGTTTTACATTTTGTCTCGCTGTTGAGTATCTAGATATCTGACTTCTGTTGTTGGGTTTTGCAAGCTAATATCATGCTAAAAGTCAACTGGAAAACATCTACAAAGCTTCTTCATCTGAAGTCATATTTGATTATGCATTGTCAGGTATACTTGGACCGATGAAGACTGTACCTTGGCTATGCAAAAACCTGCTTTAACTTGATTATAACAGCGCATATAAACGTACTGTCTGTCCCTCATTCAATGGTAGTCAAATGCATACCGAACTGCAAGAAGACAGCACAGCTTGTGTACCTCTAAAAAAAGTGTTATGTTGCACAGCATATTGACAAATTGGAGTATATCTTTTTCATTCTTTGTTGGGATTTTATGCAGTCTGTCAGGAAAAGTTCTGACTTTGTTTTGCTTGCACTCGAGGCACAAAACTAGTCTTGCTCTCTAAGAATTCAATAACATCTCTTCAGGCTGTGAGCTGAATAACTGAACAGCAGGAGAGCTTGTGTCAACTCTACGTCACTGTGATAATAAGCTTTTTAATATGGTGCGGGGGTGTGTGGGACGTCTCTTTGGAGTGTTGGTTGGAGGCCGGGCTCCAAAGATGTGAAGTCGGGTATCGTGACTTGGACGCAAGCCAGTCACAAGTCCCAATTTGGAGGACTTACAGTATTGACTAACCTGAACAAAATTAGAATACTCGAGACTCGACTTTGACATTATAGTTGTTTATTTGTGACTTGAGTCAGACTCACGCTGATAACCGGGTGAGTCATTTGTTCACAGAATAAGCTTTGACTTGATAAGATAAATGTAATATTAACAGCAAAAACAGCTCACACACAGTTTCTCAGACATACAAGAACTAAATTATGTTAGTTGGCATCTACAGAACATGTTTTCCTTAAATTGGTTTCCTACAATAAAATCAACATACATTTTATTTATATTTATACTTATTTGTTATACTGAAAGGCCTAAAGTTCAAACTTAACACTACCTACAATCTGCACCCACGTGCATTTAAGTTCCTAATAAAGGTATGGAAATGCACTAGGAAAAGGTAACTCACTTTCTAGTACAGCTGAATTAATTTATATTACTGAAGAGTTGGTTCTCCCTTTGCTTTTATAACAGTTTCCACTCCTCAGGGAAGGCTTTCCAATTGAAATTGGAACTTGGATTTAGGGGATTGCTCCCATTCAGAAACGAGAGCATAAGTCACTGATGTTGGGCGGTGGACTCCTACTCTGTGTTCCAATTCATTCCAAAGGTGTTCAGTGGGGCTTCAGATCTTGACTTTGTGCAGGCCAATCAAGTTCTTCTTCCACTCTAGACTCAGTAAACCGTTTCTTTATGGACCTTGCATTGTGAACAGAGGCAAAGCCTCATTCTTCTAAAAATGTTTGTCTAAGAAAATATCTTGATTTTATGCACCTGCTCGTAAAGTGTGTAGTTGAAATTGCCATACTCCTTAACTAGAAGGTGTTGTCCAGATAATTTGGCAATATAGTGTATGTGTAAAATCCCAACATTAATCAAATTATCCTTATACATCTGGTCTAATATGTCATCCAGACCTACAAAAAGTGTCTGTGTGTGATCCATCTCTAAACAGAGTATGTACATAATTAATGTTGGCTTTAATTAGACAGTTGTTATGGGAGTCAGCCATCAACCCAATGCTCACAGGAAAGTTATGGCACATCCTTAATTACGTGTTGTTAATTTTGACAGCCTTACCCCATTAAAACACGCACATGCCTCTCCAGGTTTTTTGTGTGGACAGGGTGACAGATGGATCAATTCCATGAGCTTAAGCACTCACACTTCACGTGACTCTTGAGACTTGTGTGTATGTTCTTTCAGTGTCAGTTCTACAGTAGCTTTGTTCTCACTATTATAAACTGGAGAAATATTGAGTGAGTCTCTTCAGTTTGAGAACAAAGAACTCACACAAACACACTCCGTGTACGTGTGAATGTATGTTGTTCTCGTTCTTTAATTCTGTACCTTCTACCTACAACAGGCTTAAGGTCCTTAAACCTTTAAATGAGATTTTCACAGTCTTTGTTCGTCAGTGAAGATTCACCATGCCCTGTCTTACAAAGTTTATGCGTGTTTGTTTTGTTTCGGTGCCTCTTAGAGAGCTAACGCATACCATGATTGGATATGATGAGATACTCGAGCAATCTGGATTGGTTAACATAGTTTTAGAGTTTGATGTTGTTGTCATTGAGAATGGAGTAAAAAACACTTTATGATGCAACAATGCATCATTTGGATGACATTATGAGCTTTAATGTATCCGCTTGAGTCCGAAACATGAAAAACATCCCACTATCGCTACTTTGTATATACTGCTTTACAGTATAATTAACCCCTGCTGAAACATCAGAATTATTGTACTTAATTTCCGGGTTTAATAGAGTACAAGTTAAGCTCAATTTTCAGCTTTTGTACCATAATGTTGCAGTGTTTCCCACAGAAGTTTGTGAGACTGTGGTGGGTGGACCTTGGACCCTCCACATTTTGTACATTTGAGAGCATAATTAAGAGGCTAGATCTATGAAGAACTTTATGCTCTTGTAAACAATTTTGTGCTCAAGTAGTAATTTAATCATAAACACATTGTTTGTATAGATATGAATGGTGATAACATGAAAAAACAAAAAAGACAAATCATGGTAAGCAAGATTGAGTTTAAAGCAGTTCAAAAACTGAACTGAAAATACTCTGACCTACTGCCACTTTCTCTGCTGTCAAAATCACCTGCTGCCCTTATGGGAAGTACCTGCCCTGCTGCCGCTCTCTGAATGTCTGCCCCTCTATGAGAGTCAGCTGAGGCTGTTTCTTTTCTGCAACAAACAAGTAACGTTAAAATTCCATTGTCATTTTAGTTTATTTCTTGACAAAAGCCTATGAATAATCTGTTTGGCTGTTGGCTTGCGATCTAACGATGCTAGCTATCCTAGATAGCTACCTCTATAGCGGTTTCTTCCTCATCTGGTGGAGGATTTTGCTCTCTTGAAATGTTGAAAAATGTTCATAATCTGAAAATCAAGGGTACAAAAATTAAGCTTAAAACAGTAGCATTACTTCAACTTAATGAGTTAACATTACAAGTAGCCTAACGTTACATGATGAGCCAACTTCCTCCTCAGATGCTGGAAATTGTTATGTTGTCAGTGCCGCTGGTAATAACGTTAATGTTAGATAATTAGCTAACATTAGCTAGTTAGATATAACGTTACATACATTATAAATAGTTTTTCACGACAAGCAGCCAGATACGTCAGTCGACATAAGCGAGGAGACTGACAGCTAACGTTAACGTTACCTAACATTAACATTACCTAACTTAGCTAAAGTTAGATTAACGTTACTTATCAATGATAACTTCTGCAGTAACTTTATCTGTTTGATGTTGTACAATAATAAAGATCAAATTGACTCTGACTACTACACCTGGAGTCACAAGTTCGAATCCAGGCCTGCTGAGTGACTTCAGGCAGGTCTCCTAAGCAACCAATGGGCCCAGTTGCTAGGGTGGGCAGGATCACGTTGGGTTAACCTCCTCGTGGTCACCATAATGTGGTTCTCACTCTCAGTAGGGCATTTGGTGAGTTGTGCGTGGATGCCGCGGAGAATAGTGTGAAGCCTCCACACGTGCATAAGTCTTTGCGGTAATGTGCTCAACAAGTCACGTGATAAGATGCGGCGATTTGACTGTCTCATACACGGAGGCAACAGAGATACGTCCTCCTCCACCTAGATTGAGGCTTCAATTGAAGGGGCTCCATGACAAAGGAGCGATGCAGTGCCAGAAGCACCGATCCATGGAGAGAATGGCCTGCGTTGACATTACTTTCGTGGCTGGAACAGTACATTAAACATAGTGACGTCACTCTGAACAAACTAATTTTAAAATGATGTCACACAGAGTATAAATGCCACCTTTGTTAGCCAGGGTGCTTGTTGGTCTAGTAGAAAAAAGTTTTGCTTCTTCCTTAGTATAAATCAGGCTCAAGAAGTAAGTACGGCTATGGCATGAGCAATTTTAGTCCATTTTCTATCAATCGACTGTTTACAACTGTTTGATATAGGCGTTATCCAATTGCTTGCAAATAACCCAGAGTCCAACTTTTAGTCCAACTGAAATTGTACCAGTCTGATTTCTTTAGAAAAAGGACAACAAACCAAGATCAAATTAATGTAACTCTGCATCGTTTGGCATCTATACATGGTATTCAGACACAACTGGCCTCAACATTGTGCGAATGCATGCTCCAAAAGACAGAGGTGATGCGCAGTGTGTATTTAACACTTCCAATGTAGACATCTTCTTCAAATACTGCATTATGCATTGTCACTTAGACAGACGGATGAAGACAATAGCTTGACTAGGCAAAAAACTGCTATCTTGACTTATGGGAGTCAAGTTCAGTATATTTTTATTTTGTAGTGTTTTTGCTCCTTTGTGCTGGAATGCTTGTTTAGGTATATGATTGTGCCTAGTATGTGGTTGCTTTGTGTGAGTGTCTGCAATTAAACAGATATGTTTTAAGGAGCAATATGTCCACTAGTAGCAATGTGTTTTGGTTTGTATGTAGTTGTTTTTTTGCTGCCTTGTACCTTTAAGCTAGGGTTAGGCTTCTGTTGCCATGGTGAACGTGGAATCTTAAAAGCTTTGCTCTCTCTACAGCTCAGACCCATTATGACATCTCATTGGCTGATTGTCCTGCATGGGATTGTGATGCAGTCTGTCAGCCGGCCAATAGGGCAAAGACTGAGCGAGGGTTGTTGCTAGGGGGAGTTGCTTGGAAAAGAGTCAGCTGGGCTTTTCTCTCTGCTCTTGCTCTCCCATTGCACTCATTGACTCCATCTCCCCCTCCTGTTTCCCTCCTTCCTGCCTCTCTGTCTTTTTTTGCACTTCTACACGTGCAGGGGGAATAAAGCATGTTGAAAATTGCACTGAATATTTCATGTTGCTCTTTGGTGTGGAGCTCTGAAGCTTTGTAAGTGTGTGTGTGTGTGTGTGTGTGTGTGTGTGTGTGTGTGTGTGTGTGTGTGTGACGTGCAAAGTTGATTTGCCTTAATGTGCATATCTACATACTTGTGTACTTTGGGTATAATGGTATAGTGAGTATGTATATGAGCAGAGCTATGCATACAGTATCACGTAGGCAAAGTTTCCCTTAGTCTGCCCCTATTATACCAGTGACCCCATACAGTATATTTCCTGTAAAAAACACACACACAATGTATAATTGACCTAGCTTTCCAAATGGGGACTTCCCATTGACCTCAATTGTTGTTTAATTAAGCTTAAGATTATAAATACTATATATTACGCTAAACGCTAAAATACAAATATTTTATTGATTTATTTATTTATTTAAAGTAAAAAAGACAGTGGGCCTTATTCAAATTTGTTTTGCTCATGTTTCATAAACATGGCCCATTGTTTAGTCTCTTTAAAAGCCCCCCACACCACACAATTCCTGAACTGAAGGTTATCTATACCATTGCATAAGGCTGCCATTTATGAAAAAAATCATATTTCTTTATTTTTTATCATGTAATTATGAATTGTGATTAAATTAATTTACATTAAAGGTATAGTTCACCCAAAAATGAAAAGTATCTCTTTATTTGCTCACCCTCATGATGTCCCAGGTGTGAAAAATATCTATATATATTTTTATTTAAAGTATCCCTTTAAAATACTTATTTTGTGTGGTGTAAATGCAAGCCATGTTCTTTAAAGGTTACACTTTAAAAACAAGCTGAGGGTGTGTCTCAATCAGCTCCCTATATCATGAATCAGCAGAGGACACTGACAGTGCACATACAGACAAAGACAGAGCAGCCTACATGATGCTGCAAGTTATTCAGACCAATCAGGGGAAAGCAACAGCACAGCGTCTCTCCCTCTCCTTCTCTTTCATAATTTAATCTGTTAACATTTACAATACATCTTGTCAAATTTAAACTGCAATTTATAAGGAAACTGATGAGAAAATTGTCATCACTTACTTACCTTCATGCTGTTGCAAACCTGTATGACTTTCTTATTTCAGTGGATATCAAAAGGAGATATTAGAGAGTTTCAGTCATCATTCACTTACATTGAATGAAAAATAAATATGCAGTGACAGTGAATTGAGACTAAACTTTTTGCTTTACATCTCCTTTTTTTGTTCCATGGCAGAGAAAAATTCATTCAGACTTAAGGGTGAGCAGTGATGACAGAAATGTAATTTTTAAATGAACTGCCCTTTAACTACCTGTTATAGTATTTGTTAAAGGTATCTGCCAGGAAAAAATATATATATATATATATGTTATTCAGCACATGCTAGACCTTATTCACAGCAGCTCCATCTTTGATTTTTAACGGCAATGACAACAAGGCTGTGCGGGATAGACGTACAGTCTCTTCAATGGGCTGTACTGCAGTTGAAAGAGTTTTTGGATTCTTCCATGTACAAAATATTGAAAAAATATATTTTCAAGGACACTAAGTAGACAAAAAACTCCAGACAGCAGTTTGTGGAAAGTTGTGGAAAATCAGAAGGGATATTGAAGCTTTTTACAGATTTAAACCGTACATGCCATTGAAGAAATGGTAAGTCTATCCCTCACAGCCTCAATTCCGTTCCCATTAAAAATTCAAACATGGCGCTACTGTGAATAAGGTCTATAGACCAATCCTCTTATTTACAAAAATGTCAGCACATGCACAGTAAGTGGTGGCAGAAAGCCCGCTGATTGTTATGTTAGATTTGACAGATTAGAGGATTAAATGAACGTATGACACAAAACCATCATAAATACAAACATAATCTTAGTGATACAATTATATAATGATATTAGTTAATAACAAACATGTAATCATGTTCGCTATAATTTTTTTCAAAGTTGTGAGTTGAAATGATCTCCTCAGTCCAGTCAGCTCTTTTGATGATCTTGAAGCCACAGCAGAAAACGAAAGCCCTCGGAAATAATTTTTCAACAACGTAATCCAATAAAGGTTTTTTTTGCGCATGGTTTTTGCCACCACTTCCGTGTTTGACATAAGCGGTAACGTTGCCAAAGCATTGGTCTAATGTGTCATGTATTGCTAGAAAGAAAGTGACTAAAGAGAAAGGTCACAATATAGGCTACATATTTTAGGCTACATGCATTCATAATGAATTCATTTAGAGTTTGAATGTTTTATTAACTTATTAACACATAAATGCACAATAAAATATATTAAAAAAAAATGTTTCCAGAGACATTCAAATAGCCTCAGTGGTTTTGTATTTACCAGTTAATTAATGTGTTTTTTGTTTTTGTTTTTTATTGCGAAAGTGGTCTTAAATGTTTATTTTATTTGGTCTTACATTTCATTCCTTTTGAACCTGCAGATACCCTGCTTCAAAATAGTTGCTAGAAATAGTGTTTAGAATCACTCTAATTATCCCAAGAAGCCTTTGCTGAAAGTTCTTTGGCTATATTGGCCACTCTCTCTCTCTCTCTCTCTCTCTCTCTCTCTCTCTCTCTCTCTCTGTGTGTGTGTGTGTCTTCAAATGGGAGCTTCCTCTTTGGGATAAATTATTTGCTAATATGGTGTCCCAGTTTTTCTATTACAGTGGATAAATACTCACACATTACCATAATTCAGTAAGTGTGTTTATCCATCTGAAGACAATAACACTAGGAGGAGTGTTAAAGCTTGAAGTGGAGAGTGTGTTGATGAGATACAGTAGATTACATCAAAGCACTCAGTCCCACCCCATGCCTCTATATCTCTCTTCTCTCTCCTCCTCTCATCTGGCACAGGTCCAGCTGTGCAAACCCTGATAAATTTACCTTATAACCGTGTGTGTGTGTCTGAGAGAGAGAGAGAGCGAGCGAGCGAGCCGGCACGCACGTGTGTAAGTGTGCGTGTCTGTGTGTGCCTGCCTCTGTTTCTCTCATTTGCTAGTTTTTATTGAAGTGATCATCCAAGCAGCAGTCTTGTTTTAGGAAAATTTTTGCTTGTGACGAAATAAAAATTTACAGAATCAATTGACTGCCATAGAAATGTAAACGGTTTGTTATATGAGATACAGTATATATCTGCGATCCAAGTAGGTGCGCAAAGCACACACCGGACACCGCAACGAAAGGGCTGGGTCTGCCTCCTCCTGGGGCAGCGCTTGCAGGTTCACCATCTGATCCCTGAAGGGGGTCGTGGGAACCTTGGGCACATAGCCCGGTCAGGGTCTCAGGATCATGTGAGAATCTCAAGTCGCTGACAGAGAACGCTTGCAGGTCCCCCACCCTCTTGATGGAGGTGATCGCGATCAGGAGGGCCGTCTTTAAGGAGAGGGCTTTCAGCTCTACTGACTCCAGTGGCTCAAATGGGGCTCTCCAAAGGCCCAAGAGGATCACGGAGAGATCCCATGAGGGGAAGAGGCATGGCCTGGGAGGATTCAGCCTTTGGGCGCCTCTGAGGAACCTTTATGATCAGTTCGTGTTTCTCTAGGGACTTACCATCCACTGTGTCGTGGTGTGCAGCTATAGAGGCTACATATACCTTCAAGGTGGAGGGGGACAGCCACCTCTCCAGCCTCTGCTGCTGGAAGGAAAGCATTGACCCAACTGCGCATATCTGGGGGTCTTCGGCTCGGGAAGAACACCAATTCGCAAACAAACTGCACTTAAGGGCATAAAGCTGCCTGGTAGAGGGAGCTCTGGCTTGAGTGATCATGTCTACGACTGCTGGTGGTAGGCCACTTAGATCTTCCACGTCCCATCCAAGGGCCAGACATTCCAGAGGTCTGGGCGCGGGTGCCAGATTATGCCCATCCGTGAGAAAGATGGTCCTTCCTCAGAGGAATCTGCCAGGGAGGTGCTGTCACAAGAAGCGTGAGGTCCGAGAACCAAGTCTGGGTGGGCCAGTATGGGGCCAAGAGGGTGACTTGTTCCTTGTCCTCCCTGACTTTTCACAGAGTCTGTGCAAGAAGGCTCACTGGGGGAATGCATATTTGCACAGCCCCCGGGGCCAGCTGTGTGCCAGCACACAGCAACTCTCGAGAGTGTGCTTCAATCAGCCAGTCATCGAGGTAGTTGAATATGCGGATGCCCACTTCCCTTAACGGAGCAAGGGCTGCCTCTGCGACTTTCGTGAAGACGCGAGGGGACAAGGACAGGCCGATGGGGAGGACCTTGTACTGATATGCCTGGTTGTCGAAGGCAAACCGTAGGAAGGGTCTGTGGCGAGGTAGAACCAAGACATGAAAGTACATGTCCTTCAGGTGTACCGCTGCAAACCAATCTTGATGCCTGACGCACGTCAAAATGTGTTTCTACGTCAGCATCTTGAACAGGAGTCTGTGTAAGATTGCAGGTCCAAGATCGGCCGCAACCCACCGCCTTTCTTTGGCACGAAGTAAGGGCTGTAGAACCCTTTCCCCATCTCGGCTGGAGGGACAGGCTCTATCGTGCCCTTGTGAAAAAGAGTCGCGATCTCCGTACTCAGGGTGGCGGCATTCTCGCTGAACCGGGGCAGGCCCCTGGCGAACTGAATTGTGTAGCCGAGTCAAATGTTCCTGGCCAGCCACCATGATGGGTTGGAAAGCGTTAGCCACGCATCCAAGCTCCGGGCGAGGGGCACTAAGGGGACGATCGCATCTGACGTACCTGGGGTTGGGGCCTCGTGGCGGGGGGGAGCAGGCAACATCTCGTCAGGGAGTGTTCTTCGACCCGAGGCGGCTATGCTGAGGGGGAGCTCGAAGCACTTACCTTGCTCTGCGAAACCGGCATGGGGCGGGTTAGCGACTGAGGAGGAGGGCCTCTTGGGCTGTCGTCGAGACAGTGGGTAGGTGTGGTTCAGCCGGGCGCGAAAAAGCGGGGCAGCTGTGGACACCGATTATGTGACCAAAGGAGTGAGGAAACCACTCTCTTTTTGACAATGTGGGTACCACAGCCCGTTCTGGGTGCGGTGAACAAAAGAGAAAAGGAAATAAAGGATTTACCTCCCGGCCGGGAGGCAAGGTCGGTCGCCGAGCACAGCTCCTGCAGCACATCGAGATCAGGACTACCCACATGCAGTTCTTTTAGTGCCTTGGCCTGGTTTACCTGCAGGATAGTAATGGCATGCAGGGCGGAGGTGGTCACCAGAGATGCCAGGTGGCGGCATTTTGCAGGCACAGGTGCATCGCAATCGCCTTGTCCACCTGAGGGACGTCCATGTAACCCGTGGACCACTCATGACATCCTCAGAAAGTCCACCACAATGCTGGTGGAAATCAGTAATGAGGGTGGGATACAGGATATCACAAGCTGAAACCCAGCTGAAGTACCTTCAGCTACCATACCCCTCCCAATCTATTGCCCATTCAGGAACCGAACCCACAGGGCCTGCTTGTTCCATCCACATGAGGCAGCAAGTGTGCGAAACTCAATCAAATAGTCCGAGACAGATCTTTCACCTTGGCGTAGTTCAGACAGCTCCTTCGCTGCCTCCGTTCCCTTGGCAGAACGATCAAACACCTTGCAGAATTCTTCTGAGAAAGTGCAGAAGTATGAGCAGCATGGGTGTTGTTTATTCCACACCGCCATTCCCCACTCCACAGCCCGACCGGTGAGGAGGATGATGATGTGTGCCACTTTGGAATTCTCAGTGGGAAACACAGATGGCTGGACAGAGAAACCATGGAGCATTGAGACAGGAATGATCTGTATGTCTTGGGCTCACAGAGGTAGGCAGCTGGCAGTTCAATCCGGGCTCTGAGTGTCTGATGGACAAGACAACTGCGGGAAGAGTGGCAGCAGTAGTGGTGAGATTGGTGCTAGGAGAGACTTGCAGGTTCTAAAGCATAGATGTTAATTCGGTAATCCTCCCCACCGTCTGTTTGGTGGTGTGGCTGGTAGAGTTAAGTTGTTCCTGCTGATGAAGAGCATCCCCTGTTGGCTGAAGGTGGTGCGAAGTGAAGTGTCCTCCGCTGGGTCCATTCTTGGCCAGATTGTTCTATCACGGTTAGTATTGGAGGACCCAGGGATGTGGAAAGCAAACAGTTTATAGGATAAAGATGAAAATGGTAGTGATGAAAATGTAAAGCAACAGATGCAGATGGATTGAGTTTAAGACAATTATGGTATTATGGTATTGTGGTATTATGATGACAGCGATGATCAGCTTGCAAACACCAAGGTGTGAAGCAGATGATGAAACCCGCAGATATTAAATCCAGGTAGGTATTCCAATGATAAATTCCACAGAGCGGTAATCCAACAGGCGATGAGAACAGGAGAAATGGGAGCACACTGGGCAGAAAAACTAAACTAAAACAATGAAAAAACAGATTAGAAGGGTAAGACTGCATTTGCAAACACAACAAACAATCTGGCATTGAACACGTGAAACAAGAGGGTATTTATTGGCAAGGTTAGGAAGCGGCTGGTGAGACTAATAAATTGTGAACGGCGTGATGGGATCTTCAATCACGTTGTCCACGTGGCAGAGGAAAACACAGAGGGAGACAATCACCACTTAGACACACAGGAAAAACGCAGCAGACCCACCAGAACCATGACAAACAGAATGATTGTCCCGCGGATGAGCGGACATGTTGTCCACGGCAGTTTCACCACTTTTCTCCCACATATTTTACACAAATTGAAACCATCTCCAACCAACAACCCCTCTGCATTTTTATGGAACCCAAAATACATCCACACTAAAGACTTAACCCTACTATAATGCAGATATTGGGTCGGCTGTGTTCCTCCTTAGCGGTAATAAAATGTTATCTGGAATTATTTACGGTATAGAAGTGCCCACTGTAACAATATTGTGCATGCTAATTACGTGACATACCGTAGTACCAAATACGTCACATGTCTAGTCGACAGTACTTATAGTATCAAAATAGGCAATATATAAAATTAATAAGGTAAAGTAGCAGAGGAAACAAAGGGGGAAATGAAAGAAATAAAAAGACAGAAGGATTCCTGTTTATTTATTTATTTTGATATGTTCTGTCTCTCCCTCTCTCTCTCTCTCTCTCTCTCTCTCTCTCTCTCTTTCAGCTCCTCCTCCCCCCAACTCACTCACACACTGCTCCGGAGAGAACAAGCATGAGAAGGAAGAAGAGAGAGACGGATAGGGAAGGCATCAGGAAGAGGAAGAGTGGAGAGAGCAGCTTCACAGGTGAGACAGGATGGCAATTGTCAATTATGAAAGTGAAGGGAGTGTGTGTGTGTGTGTGTGTGTGTGTGTGTGTGTGTGTGTGTGTGCTAACTGCTATGACGGGCCATTATTTGACTGCTTTGCTCATGTTATTGTGTCTCACAGAGTGAGAAAGATATGAAGGAAGTGAAAATGAGTGTCTAAACAGGAAAAGGGGAAAAATGGAATGGAGGTGTGTGTGTGTGTGTGTGTGTGTGTGTGTGTGTGTGTGTGTGTGTGTGTGTGTGTGTGTGTGAGCGTGTATTTATCACTTTGTGGGGACCAAATGTCCCCATAAGGATAGTAAAACCCGAAATTTTTGACCTTGTGGGGACATTTTGTCGGTCCCCATGAGGAAAACAGCTTATAAATCATACTAAATTATGTTTTTTGCAAATGTAAAAATGCAGAAAGTTTTCTGTGAGGGTTAGGTTTAGGGGTAGGGTTAGGTTTAGGGGATAGAATATAAAGTTTGTACAGTATAAAAACCATTATGTCTATGGAAAGTCCCCATAAAACATGGAAACACAACATGTGTGTGTGTGTGTGTGTGTGTGTGTGTGTGTGTGTGTGTGTGTGTGTGTGTGTGTGTGTCTGTGTGTGGGTGTGTGCGCGTGTGTGTAATAAAGCTCTGTGAAGGACGTGGTCCCTGCAGTCGAGAGCAGATTGACTGGAGGCATGTGAATTACAGAAGACAGGCAACGAGTGTAACATCTTTCATCTGTCTGGGCTCACATTCCCTCACTCTCTCAGGTGACTGATTCCCACCTCTACTTGATTTTCCTCGAAACTGTCTGAGATTCATTCTGCCCCTCTTTGTCTCACTCTATCTGGCTCTTTGTTCAACAATAGCTGAAATACAGTTGTGTGGAGATAACATTTTGTCTCTCTCTTCATGTCTGTAGCTGTCTTTTTTGTTTGTATGGTACATATTGCATCAGTATGTGTTAAAGGCAGATATTCTTCGAGGTGAGTTGTGTGCAGAGCTTACTGGAGTTGGAATTTGGAGTTATCACGTTCAAAGTACACACAAGATGCAGAATGCTCTTATGTTGTAGCAGCTGCCATTCAATCAAGTTTGAATATGATTGATCAGACTGCAGCTATAGAACTATAGCCACAACACAAAAAATGAAAAAACTTGTATTGGGAGTTCTCATGGGCACCATGCGAGGGTCAGACATGTGAACAATGAGCTCTACACACTTTGCTAGTTTTAATAATATTTGTGTCACAAACAGGTGAGATTCGATACACCCTGATCCTTAATTGTTTTAGGAAGACAAATATGTCAAAGAATTAAAAAATGTTGGGCTCTGGAGATATTAAGAGACACTTACATGCTCTGGCTGATTACCCTGAGAAATGGGCCGAAAGTCCCGGACTCAGTTTGGACAGTGAACAAACGACGTCCGAATTGTTCCAATTCCTGAGCATGAAGAACGCCAAGATATGGTAAAGTTCCTAGAGGGGCTCTTCTCGAGCCATTAGCTGGAAATCGAGCAAGCTCACAGAGCCCCGTCTTGGAGATCCGCGGAGGGAGACAGGCCCCAATCAATTCTGGCCAAATGTCTGAGATAATCTGATAAAGATTTCGTGTTGCACGAGCACTAAAGGAAGGCTTTCTTGGAAGAACCACAGCATTTTCTTGTTCCCAGACTTTGCAAATTTGACAAGAGAGAAGCTTGATCGATTCAAGGAATGCAAGAAATGTTATACTAAGGAGGGCTGCGGAATATTTACATGCCCACAGTAAGCTATGTCCTTCATAAAGACAATGAAGTGAGTAAGCCATTTGAGGATTTTCATGTTGGACCTAGTGGACCTGACTCACTGGACATACACTATACTGCCTTTTTTGTTTCTTTTTGTGCTGGTTCCGCCTAGCAACTGGAGTTTGTTTTGTGGAAGAACACACCCTAGGGACGGTATTGTGGATGAATCTGCACATTCTTGTTGCTTATGCCTCGTATCGGCTGGAGTTTGTTTTGTGGAATATTTCTTGCATGACATTGGAGTGATTAGGCTATGTGTAATGACCGAATGGACCTGCTTACTGAACATTCGTTTGACTGCCCGAGGAACGTCCCACTTTTTTTCAAGCTGGAGCTTGTTTTATGGAGGAACACACCTTCAGGGAAATCTAAATTTTTTTTGTGTTTTTTCCTCTTATTGGCTGGAGTTTGTTTTATAGATTTTTTTCTGTTATGTAATTCTGTCTCACAAAACTTGTATAGAAACACCGGACTTGAGCGATCCGACAGCAAAGTTGGCGCAGGGGCTATCGTAGGCATACATTGACAGTTTGAGTTTAGCGTGATGGACGCCGGTTGGCACTGTCGTGCGCTGGGTTAATGCATGCTTTTTTCTTTTTTCTGTTTGTTTGGTTCTGGGGGAAGTTCAGGGTTTTTTTGTTGCTCTAATGTTGGAATGTGGTCTTTATAATTTAGTTTTTGACACACAATCTATTTTTTCTAATATGTCAGAAATGAGTGGACTATCTCTCTCCACGTGGAATGTGAATTGGTTGGGGCACCCAATAAAAACAAGGAAGGTTTTTTTCTTTTCTTAAACGTAAGAAAAATTTGATTGTGTTTCTTCAAGAAACGCACCTTTCCCCGTAGGAAGCTGATACATTTGGGAAGATATGGGGTGGACATGTTTTCTACAATTTAAAAGTCTCAAACAGATTAATGATAAATTAGGAACAGTTATTATTGTTTTTGCAGAAATTTTGGAGCAAAGTTTGATTTTGGCGAATTTTTACTCCCCTAACGTTAGATCTTGAAGGGATGTTGCAAACCGCTGGCACCCCTCATGATATAATATTGGAAGGAGACTTTCATTTTTTGATGGACTCAGTCCAAGTGTGTTAGCCCCCTAGAGCAACAAGATGCTTCACAGGATGTGTTCAAATCTTGGTCTTGGCTTGGGAGGCACTTAAAGCAGTTCTTAGGGGTTGGATCATACACTATGCCTCATTCATCAAACAATCCAAAGCACGAGAACTTTTGGAATATTAAAGTGCAGAGAGCTAAAATACCAAATGTCGTATGATGGCCTCGGAGAATTGACATGATTGAAATACAGATATAATACTATTTTGCCACAGAAGGTGGAGTTTTGGCTATTCAGGACAAGACAGTCATACTTTGAGTCAGGGGACAAAGCAGGGAAGTGTTTGGCTAGATATATAAAACAGAGAATCTTTTTCTACCATTCCCTCTGTGAAATCTGCTGGTGGTGAAATATTTACCTCCGCTATTGATATTAATAATGCTTTCAATTAATTCTATCTTGATCTTTATAGTTCCACACCTTCGTCTACTGATGAGAACCGTTAGGAACCATTAGAACTCCCTAAACTGATGACTGAGCAAAAAAAATATCTTCTGAGATAAACTTGGAGGAGCTCTGCAAGGTAATTAAGGCCTTTCCTACAGGCAAGGCTCCGGGGCCAGATGTTTTTTTTTTTTTGGATCTTATGCTACAGAACTGGCTCCACTTTTGTTAGAAATTGATACAGAATCATTAAAGAATTGAAAGCTTCCGCCAACCATGACACAAGTCAGGATCAGTCTGATTCTTAAAAAGGACAAAGATCCAAGCAAGTGTAAGAGTTACCATTCAATTTCTCTGATCCAGCTAAACGTAAAATATTGTCAAAAATTCTGGCTAACCGATTAAGTAAATTTATGACATTTCTTATACATATAGATCAGGTGGGGTTTATTCAGAGCCTCAGCTCTTCTGATAACATTAGGCATTTCATCAATATCATGTGGGCAGTGGCGTATGGAAAGACTCACGCCCATCTCACTTGACTCTGAAAAGGCATTTGATATTATAGAATGGGATTATCTTTTTAAGATTTTGGAAATATACAGGTTCTAGAATACTTTTATTGGATGAATTAAGTTACTTTATAGACACCCGTTAGCGACGGTACAAACAAATGGATTAATTTCAGATTATTTTACGCTGGATAGGGGCACCCAACAGGGTTGCCCTCGTTCCCCATTATTGTTCTGTCTTGCCCTGGAACCATTAGCAGCCGCGATAAGAAGCGAAGATGATTTTCCAGGGGTGATGGCGGGAGGTGTGGCGCATAAGCTTCTGCTTTACGTTGATGATATTTTATTATTCGTCTCTGACCCTTTTAGGTGCCTTGTCTCCACAGAATTATTTATTATTCCTTTTCTAAATTATCAGAAATTTAGAGTTAATTGTTCTAAATCCGAAGCTTTGGCTCTGACAGCGTATAGTATAGGCTTTCCAGCCGGGCGCCTTCCAGTGACCCAAACAGGGCATTAAGTATTTGGGTATTTTATTCCCAGCAAATTTGTGTGATTTAGTCAGAGTTAATTTTGACCCTTTAATTAAAAGGTTTTCGAGCGATGTGGGCAGGTGGGCTTCATTACATTTAAAGATGATTGGGAAGGTTAATGTTATTAAAATGAATTGTATTCCAAAATTCATCTACTTGTTACAGTCAATCCCTATATATGTCCCCCTCTCTTATTTCAAGCAATTTGATAGCATAGCAAAGTCCTTCATTTGGAATGGGAAATGTCCCAGATTACATTTCAGTAAACTGCATAGGCCAATTGATAAAGGTGGGCTAAGCCTACCCAAGATTTTGTTTTATTATTATGCCTTCGGTCTCAGACATTTGGCTCATTGGCCACTTCCACCTGAGAAAGCCCTTCCCTGGTTTTGTATTGAACAGGAATTTGTTGCCCTTATTTTGCCATTGCAAAGCCTCTCTATCAAACTAACCAGAGATGTTGATTGTGAGGGAGGTTAATACACTCTGTGATCTATATGAGAGCAGAGTGTTGAGATCCTTTGAAAATCTGGTTCAACATTTTGGGATTCCCAGATCTCAGTTCTTTAGATATTTGCACCACCTGCTCTGTAGTATTTTTGGGAGTAGCATTACACCCCCTAAAGCGGTAGATACTCTGGGAGTGGTGATTACTGCTTTTGGGAAAGGTCATGAGGCATCAGTGTATTACTCCTTGCTAATTTAGAGTCTGGGGGACAGAGCTATATTTCTCTCAAGAGATTATGGGAGAAAGATTTAAACTTGGTATTTTTGTATTGTGTATTTGCGCTGGTACATTGAGGGAATCCTGGAGTTTATGTAAAGGTAAATCCCACTATTGAAGCACAATTCCATCGCAATAGAAAGGTACGGAAACAAACACGGTAACAACTCTGAAATATCTGGAAATAAAGCAAAGCAAAAGAGAATAAAATGGTTAAGTCTTCCTCGGATCCCATGTTTGTTATTTACATAAGCGTTACAGGGTAATTAAGTTGCTCTGGAGAAAGCTGCATACTGGCCGAGCCATGTGTATTCACCTAATGCAACAGAGACACTAGCGTGTAGCCAAAAACAATTCTTGGAACTTCCATTCTAGCAGTTCTATATAGAAGTCTATAGTGTTGATGACAAAATGTAATTAGATAGCGAATTACAGGTTATAGAGTTGTAAGATTTTATCATGAGTATTTTAATGTGTGCAAGGGATGTCATAACATCTGGAAGCAGAGTGGGAAGATTTTAATACAAGAGAACTTCATTCATAAATACACAAGATCCTGCCTTCACGCTGTGGACGTACTGATGTGCCTCTGTGCTCATGAAAATCCAAGAGACAACACAAAGTCATTAAAATATCTCTGTACAACACTTCTAGCTGTTCATGTCATTCACCCATCGTGTTATTGTTAAGGTAGTTTTTATTTTGCGTTAAACCATGATGGGGGAGGGGGTAATACACATACACATGTGTGTTTTATTTAATATTCTATTTCCAACTATTTTAATCACATTTAAGCCTCTAAAACCTGTAGGGTGACAAATTAATTAAAAAAACTACAATTTAAATTTTCTTTAATGTTATGAACTTGCACCCTGTACACAGGATAAGCGGTTGACGATGGATGGATGGATGGATGGTTATGAACTTGCATGTGTCACTGTTGGAAATTTCATATCAACTACACATTGTAACACAAATTATTAACAAGTTGAAACCTAAACATTAAGCAGAATTACACACATAACAATTAAACGCTTGTATTATTGAAAAGTGCAGTGTATCATAGCTGTCCGAATGTGATTTGCCAGGTCCAATTTACAATTTACTCCGTAGTTGTGTGAAAAATGAACATTTAAAGTGACAGAAAAAACACCTCAAGAGCATTTTCACATTGTAAAGGGGTGCTGTAGAACTTTTCACTTTTGGTGAAAAATACTTTCTGTGCTCCCTCTCAAAATCAATTTTGATCGACTCTTCTCAGTAGCTTCGGTACAAACAGGAAGTTAGATGACAAAATTCGGAAGAGCGGAACGCGGAAAAGGGGCGAGGCTGAATAAGGTGAATGTGGGAGTAAAGAATGCCGCATATGCAGTGCACGCAAACAAGAGAAACAATTCGATCACATTTGTGATTTTTCTGTCCATTGGTATGGATTACAAATTTAAGGTTAGGGTTTAATTATCTCTGTTAGATAGAAATGAGCTGTAATTAGAAGAGATTATGTGTGTTTTGATGTTAGAACACCTGCCAGCTGTTTCCAGGTGAGTGAGTACAGTATGCTGGTACTACCTAGTGTTTGTGTGTGTGGTTTGGTGTCAACGTACTGCGCCTGTCTGCTAATCCCAGTGGGGGGAGAGAGTATTCTGTTGAGAGATGTGTGTGTGTGTGTGTGTGTGTGTGTGTGTGTGTGTGTGTGTGTGTGTGTGTGTGTGTGTGTGTGTGTGTGTGTGGTTTAAAGAGCATGAGGGGCTCACTTGGTAAAACTACGGTGCTCTGGCTGAAAGCACTCTCTTTTCCTTCCTTTCAAACTGTCAACAGATGTCTTCACATTCATGTGTAAACATACAAGTATCAGTCTCTCACTCTGTGTCTCTCTTCATTATTTATATTGTGCTGTAGCTGCTGACCTCTGCACATATAGAGGTCTGAATTGCTCCCACACACTCACCTGGGATATTGTACCATTTATCATACACACAGACACTGCCTGAAACTGTTTCAAGCCTTTTGCGACTGTTTTATCTAGACCTGTGTTAACCTACACACCCCCTCATGTAAAGCCCTTGCTATCTGTATATAGTATTCAGTGTGTGGGTATTTTGCCTATGCGTCTTTGAATGCAATTGTGTATTGTCTGTTTCTCTGTATGCATGTGTGCATTGGCTGTATGTGCACAGACAGTTTTCCCAGCAGATGGAGAGAGGCATATATAATGTCAGTCTGTAAGCAGTAGCTGAATGCCAAAGTTACAAATGCACTCACATGATTCACATTCACACAGCAAACAGAGATCCAAATGTAACACAAGGCACTTGTCTAATGTCAGATTTGCCTGAACTCTTCACTCGTACTTCTCTTTGTTTTGTTTACATTTGCTCTACTAGTGTATACAGTACATCTTTGCTTTTGGGGGTTAGCTGTACAGTTTATATTTGTTATTCCTTAGCTATGTTATATTGAAGTAGTAAGGTACAGGAGAGTCTGTCCTCTATTATATTATATATATAATATTTGTTGCTTCATAGCTAGGGATGTGCGAGACTTGTCGACTAAACGGTACTGATGCTGCTAGTCGACCCTGTCAGTCAATATTTTTCCCCATTAAACTGTTCGACATTTTTACGCATTTACATTTGGCTTTATATTTTTACAAAGGATCTGCTTAAATTACTGTCATGGTAAGGTTACTGTAACATAGTTCGATGGAAAGGAGGAGGCGAGAACCGGCTTGTCAATATAAATAATATTTTAATGATTTACTTAAACAAAATACAAACACACACACATGACGGACATGTCCATAAACGATCTCTCTCACCCACACCACTTTCTGCAATTGGCCTTTATCCCTCTCGGAGGCTTGATTAGCCTGATAAGGGACCGGGTGTGTATAATCACGACCCGGCTCCGCCCTGCCACAGTTACATTTTAAATATAATTAATAATTGGATTATTAAAAAAAGAGTATATTGGTGTGTGTAAATGAGATAGTTTACTTACGCTCTGTAGTCCCAGAAATGTTGAATTCTATCAGCAGCATTTTTGTAAGGTTCCATCCTATGACGTTTGTTATCTGGTCTGTTAACGCATATGTGCAGTCCTCAAAAACCTGGAAGAGCACTGCTTGTGCGTTTACATGACCACATAAGCCATGTTCTCCAGGAGAAACCTGGGTGTTAAATAGCTTTCTCTTAATCCCTTGCACAATGTAAGGATATCAGAATTCTCATTTACATTCGTTTTAGAACGCCACTTTCTACAAAAGAACCTCGAATAAACCGCTTTTCTTGAGTGCATGTAAACTTGATCATTGTTAGGTTTTATTAGTTGTGAGTTCATAGAATTTTTGAATTTGCTCTAGTTTTTTGTATGTGTTGGCCTTGTATTTTTTATTATGTATTATTTGTTTCATATTTCTTAGCTTGGAGCTGTTGCATGTATTGTTTGTTATTAGGTTTGTGTTTACTGGATGCATGTTAGTTGTGTACTGTTTTGCCTGTCACTAAAATCAACCTTACCACAATTCAATTCAATAATAACCTCATTGGCTGAAGACAGGGCTGAAGGGGGTCATGTGGGAGGAGTTTGTATTGTCCGAGACTCTTAAGGGGTCACAAGGGATTTGGGGGTGGGGTGAGGATAAGGGGTGCCCCATGAGATGTTGAGAAAAGGCAGTTGTAAGGGAGTGGGACATGTTTTTCAGGTAGTGGATCCATCATTATTTTGTCCGCAGCAGAATACTAATTCTTGATAAATACACAAAAACATACTATCAAACAATGCATGTGTTACTGCACATTTCACATGCATTGTTGTGTTTAGAATGAATGCTAAATATAATGCATGAAGCATGACAGTTGTGGAAGTTCCCTGAAAACACACACACATATCTCCTGTTCCTCTTCTTTTTAAAAAAAAAACCCCAAAAAAACACTGCTCTCATTTTTACTGATAGCATGCAGGCGTGCCATGAATTGCACACATTCATCCATCTCATGTACACACCCTGCTGTCTCTTTCTCTGTATTTCTCTCTCTTGCTCATTCCCCTGTGTTGTTGGTGTCTGGGGGTGAGGGCCTCTTAGTGCCTGTGTCTGGAGCCTGGAGAAACCCTACACCCGACAGAGACAGAGCGGGAGAAATAGGGGGAAATGGGGTAACTTGATCCCTTTGGTTTGTCTATTCAATGCAGAGGTCACTTGCCCAGGCACAAAGCATTAATCCTTGAACACACATACGCACACACAGACGCATAAACACCCATTTGTCCTAAAATCCCTGAGCAGCAACATGAAATGTGATGATGTAATTCCCAGCAACAGTACACAGACACTATTGGCACTGCTATCATGGAAATGCCGCCTGTGGAATTATGGACAGTACTACTGGCAGCTCTATACTTCCTGGCACTAACATGTTATGGAATAGAGGGAGAAAGAGATGGAGATGGAGGGACAAGCAGACAAATAATGCGTGTCTGTTTCGAATTGAAATAATGGAATCTATCTCGAGACAGTTAATTCAATTTCCAATTATTTACTGATTATGACATTTGCTTATAATTTAAGTGATTTACTGTATAAGATATATTATATTATTATTGTGTTATGCTATGATTAATATGATAATTTTTTATATTTAAATTGTATTTAATTTTTTGCCACTTTTTACTGACCAGAGACAATAGAGAAGAGACAAGAAGTTATTGGTTAGGAGGAGGGAAACAGGCTTCTCTAACTCAAACCTTCATTACCCAAATGAACACCTCGGCTTGAAGGGTCAGATTCACTAAACAGCACTGGCATTTTGGGGCACATGTACCGAAGCCCAAACATTTGCGTTTATTCACCAATCACCAATATTCTATTTTAGTAGGGTGACAAATGTGCTAATGAGTATTTAAGTTACAGCACATTCAGCACAAACATGCCTCCTTTCTATGTAAATTAGGCTTATATGCCTTATTGAAAAAACTCACTGCTATTTCCTTGCTGCAATTAGCATTGTGCTATTACCGCCCGAGGAAAGCAGGCAATAAACAGAATTGATTATGGCAGCTGTAACTGATCAAATAATGATCAAACGATGGAAAAGAGTGTTGCAACTGGGCATATATTCATATACAGTGCAGCCGAGCGTACTTTCACATTTCAAAGAGCTGGTTGTACCTGAACAGCAGTAGTGGAGAGATGCTGTACAGTCCCAGTGAGGTAGTCTGCTGCATTCTCCCGAACCTAGCACTCAACACAGACCTGAAAGATGGGGAATTGCATCATGCAATTTGCATTTAGCACTAAATTATCAGGTGTTTTTACGGCATTGCCTGATTTGCATAATTCTTTTGGTGGATTCTTATTGGATGCTAAAACAGTGCGTGCAAATAAATGGTACTATCAGCTGGTGCAATTCATTTATTTAAAAGTATCTGGAGCATCTGTGCTAGGTCATGGTTCTGACAATGTTTTATGTTGTTATTTTACTATATGAGTTTTATCTGGGTGTGAGTTTGAGTTTTAAGTTTAGTTAATGTGCTTGTATGCTATATTGTAAGAGTATATTATATTCTTTCCAATGGTGACTTTGTGCCTTTCAGCTAGTCTTATCACTAATTATTGCATAGATTTTGCATACTTAGACGCACAGGAAAAGTTTTCTTTTCTAAATTTCTGCCTGATTCAAAACAGGTGTGTATGTACATACAGTTTTTTTCTATCTCTTGTTCTTATATTAATGAATCCGGATTATTCTAACTGAAGGAATGCATGCACAAAGTGAATAATTAGCATAAAACAAAATTACAAAAAACATCACCTTATGAAACAGCGCTGTGCAGCATTACAATTTTGATTCATTTTATAATATGCATCACGTTCTGTAGATGTTGGATGAACTGAAGACATTCTTAGAGTGCTGCTTGTGCAGGACCATTTACTGTATCCGTGCCTCATTGTTCTGTTCAGGCTGTGCGTTTGGTCCACAGTGTGTGTGGCAGTGCTCAATGTGGGAAGAACTCAGTGGAGGTTCCACTCCTTCGCCTGATCGTTTCATGAACAGGACACTGTACCGGCGCCTAATAAGATTTAGAATTGCTGTCAGTACTGTGAGATTAAATGCGCACTTCGAACACTGCAATAAGTTAATTCAACTCCCCATGCCATTGCGATGTTGTGCAGTATACAACATGCTAAAACCATCTGACAAACCTTTCCGGACTGTACAGGAGCATTCCACCGGCTGCATCATCCAACGTCATTTGTGCACTGAGGGAGTATGTGCAGAACCCAGCTCAAGCTATCATAATTTGTTCACTAAAACATTCTTATGCAGATTTCACGTACAAAAATGTCCATATGCACGATTAGTGAATGAGGCCCAAAGTTTTTGAACATGTAGCCTACCATCGAATACCATGGCATTCTTTGAAGTACATTTAGTACCATGTTGTGGAGCGGAGGGGGGTGGGGCCGGGTCGGAATATCACGCGCCCGGTCCCCAATCGGCCTGATGAGGCGCGCGAGGGATAAAGGCGGCCGGTGACGATGGTTCGAGAGAGAAAGAATTACGGGCATGTCCGTCATGTGTGTGTGTTTGTGCTTTTGGTTTAAGTTTCTCATTAAAATATTATTTATGTTGGCAAGCCGGTTCTCTGATGTACCGTCGCGTGGTCCTCGAACACTCCTCCACACTCAGGCGGACGACAGCCGCTCCAACCCCTGGCAAACCGGAGTCAAACCTTCGACCCCCAGCGGGCAGAACGCCCCTCCGCTTTTCTAGCAGCAAATGGGGGCCCTCCTCCGCCCCCGGCAGCGGCTCCCTCGCTCCAGGCGGTCGGGGTATCCAGTCCCCACTTGCCCTGCGGACTGCGACCGTTCATCGCATCGAGCGGTCGGGCTACTCCGTCACCCGGCAGATGGCAGCGGCGCTCCCCAGGGTGGACAGCAGTGTCGAGGACTCTGTGACGGGCATCCCTCCTCCTTCCCGGGTTTCGGCACCAATGCAACACAGTTAAGGATGGGCAAGGTGGAGGCGAGAACCGGCTTGTCAACATAAATCATAATTTAATGCAAACTCAAACAAAAACACACAAACATAAACACACACATGACGGACATGCCCGTAATTCTCTCTCTCTCGAACCATCGTCACCAGCCGCCTTTATCCCTCGCGCGCCTCATCAGGCCGATTGGGGACCGGGCGTGCGATATTCCGACCCGGCCCCACCCCCCTCCGCTCCACATGTGTAAATGTCATGGTGCAGTACCATGCTATTTATCAAATTACCATGGTATTTCCATCTTATACCATCACTTTACCATGGCACGACCTCATTACCTTTTTTTCGAAACAATGGCAAGCACAGTTCCAGTCAGTAGGGCAATTCAGGTGGGGCTCTTACACTGGGCAGCTGTCTTCAAGATTAATTAATTCCCAGCTCTTAGCGAGCAGATGTCTGTGTGAGAGTGTGAGTGTCTGTGTAATTGTGTTGCATTTGTGAAGTACTCCATGGTTTTTTTATTGTGCCAGTGCTGCAGGGCATCGTGTCTGCCTTGCATGGCCTGGTGATCCCCTTTTAGCCGGGTGTTTTCCTGAGCGTGCGGCCCCTGCGTATGGCCTGGCCCTGGGCCAGAGCTGCAGCCTGCACTGCTTGTGCCAGAGTCCCTGGAGGCCTGAAGGGACAAAGTTGGTCTCCATCCAGCTCTCTTAACCCCCAAACGCTGGCACTGCACAAGCTTTATCTGTGCCTCTCTCGCTCTCTCTCATGCTAGCTCTTCTCTGATATCATTTCACTTTAAAAGCCGACTCTATCACCAACTAACACAACCCTCCTCACGCACTGTATTACAGACACACAAACACACACACACACACATGCTCTGCTGCAGCTGTGGTGGCAGTGTGTGTGTCTTGCGCTGTGTGTGGCCTCACTTCAAATCAGTAAGTATTTTGGTAAATTAATTATTTTCCCTCACTGTATGCCCGTCTGAACGGTACCAGCATCTTAGCTCCAGTACCGCCCAGTGTACCACCCACAGTGAGCCCCAGAGAGAGAGAGATGCTGGCTGGGGAGCTCAGGGTGGTTCTGGTCATGTGTGGTCCTCCATGGTGTTGTAATTAGGTTCTTCTCACTCAGATGGATCATTAGCTATAATCAATGCAAACCACAGAAATGTGTGTAATGGACAAACGTATACACCCATATACTCAAGACAATTTTAAGGAGATGCATTCAAGAACACAGAAATATACAGTAAGAAACTCCCGTGCCTTCAATGTATATGCACACCACACATGTGCTGAACTATTTTAAACATTTCAACAGTTTACATTCCTATTCTGAATTTTGCCTGGGTGTGTAAATTATGACGCTCTGTCATCAGTATATATAGCTTGAATTCATTTCAGGAATCAGTAGTGTGTGTGTGTGTGTGTGTGTGTGTGTGTGTGTGTGTGTGTGCGCGTGTGCGCGTGTGTGTGTGTGTGCAAAAACTTTTAAAACAACTCACATGACCTCTGCGTCCAGACAGCCCCCCTTCATCCGGCAGTGAAACCCCCACATTCAACCCTCAGCGAGACATCACACAGACAGATTCCAGCAGTCACCATCCCTTCTCTGTCACTCAACACAGACTCCAACAACACTCATGCTTTAATTGTGAATAGTAACATGACAAGTTGTACTACACAGTGTTTGTTGTGTGTGTGTTTTAAAGTGAACTTTTGGAAACTATAAGCCATAAGTAGCAACATACACCTCAAAGTTGTACATCCTCAAAGGTAAAAATTATCCATAAATAAAGTAAAATGACTTTTAGGGTGGGTTTGGGTTAGTTTTAGGTCCTTATGATACAATTATTAAAAAATTATGTGTGTGTGTGTGTGTGTGTGTGTGTGTGTGTGTGTGTGTGTGTGTGTGTGTGTGTGTGTGTGTGTGTGTGTGTGTGTGTGTGTGTGTGTGCATGAGCTTGTGTGCACATGTGTGTGTAGAAGGGGATTTAATCTTTGTAATTCTGTGGCATCAAATCCAAAGTGAAGCCAAGTGAAGAATAAAGTCCCAGACACTTGAGAGCCTTTCTGTCTCTTTCACGTTCTCTGTAGACAGACAGGATCTGTATGGGGGTGGGGTAAAGACATGCAGACGGCCCCTCTGCCATAGGTGCCTGCTGTGGGAGGGACACGTGTTTCTCTGTCCAATAGGAGGCAGCGGCACCACAGTGTTTTTGAGTGGTTTGATGGATGTGGATTTAAGGGATTCAGTCTCTGGTCAGTGTGTTTTTCTGTGTCTTTCCCACTCTTTCTTTTCTACTGTATTTTTTTTTTATTTTTTTTTTTCATTATTGGCAGCCTTTTGAACCCATCATGCAAGGTGACTCACTTTCTCTGTATGGGCCAAAACCACTGTGTATATGTATGTGTGTGTAAACAAATGCATGAGTTGAACGTAAACAACGATATACAGTATATGCATGTGCACACACAACTCCCTGAACCCTTAGCAAAGTGTGTGTGTGTGTGTGTGTGTGTGTCTGTGTGGCAGAACTCACGTGTTGAGGCGTATTCATACCAGCTGCATGTGGTATTTGACCCTTTTTTCCCTTCCCTCTCTCTCTCTCTCTCTCTCTCTCTCCCTCTCCCTCTCCCTCTCCGTCTCTCATCTTATTTCGACTTGTTGCCTTGCCTTTTCCAACAGCTATCAAAGCACTGACCAATAATCCCAGTACACTCACACAAACGCCAAATTCAGAGGCATTCGGATACTAAGCCATTTGTGTGGGGGCTAAGAGAATCCAGATGCACATGCCTGTTCACCTTCGTGTGTGTGTGCTGTGTTTTGTCTAAGCGTGAGCTATCTGTAGCTGACTCAAGTCAAGTGGTTTTTATTGTCGTTCAACCATATACAGTTAGTACAGTACACAGTGAAACAAGAAAACGTTCCTCCAGGACCATGGTGCTACATAAAACAACATAGGACAAACACAGAACCACATGAGACTACATAACATACCTATATAAAGTGCACGTGCAAACGTGTGCAAAAGTACGGGACAGTACAATAAATGACAAAAAATTAACAGGACAATAGGCACAGTGAAAGACAGTGCAGCGCCGACCAGTACACAGTAGTGCAAAAAGATGACAGTTTCTAAAAATGCCAAATATAAACATAACATACTATGAGATGAGTATTCTATTATTCCAGGTATAAAGTGACAATAATTAAAGTGCAACTCGGGACACGTGTGTGTGTGTGTGTGTGTGTGTGTGTGTGTGTGTGTGTCAGTCCAGTCTCTGAGTATTGAGGAGTCTGATGGCTTGGGGGAAGAAGCTGTTACACAGTCTGGCCGTTAGGGCCCGAATGCTTCGGTACCTCCTGGTGAAGAGTTTGTGTGAGGGGTGTGTGGGGTCATCCACAATGCTGGTTGCTTTGCGGATGCAGTGTTTTTTGTAAATTTCTTTGATGGAGGGAAGAGAGACCCTGATGATCTTCTCAGCTGTCCTCACTATCCTCTGCAGGGCTTTGCGGTCCGACACGGTGCAAGCACCAAACCAGGCAGTGATGCAGCTGCTCAGGATGCTCTCAATAGTCCCTCTATAGAATGTAGTGAGGATGGGGGTTGGGAGATGTGCTTTCCTCAGCCTTCGAGGAAAGTAGAGATGCTGCTGGTCTTTCTTGGTAACAGAGCTGGTGTTGAGGGACCAGGTGAGGTTCTCCGCCAGGTGAACACCAAGGAATTTGGTGCTCTTGACGATCTCCACAGAGGAGCCGTCGATGTTCAGCGGAGAGCGGTCACTCTGTGCTCTCCTAAAGTCATCAACTATCTCTTTTGTTTTGTCCACATTCAGAGACAGGTTGATGGCTCTACACCAGTCTGTTAGCCGCTGCACCTCCTCTCTGTATGCTGCACAGTCGTGAGTCAGCAGAGTGAACAGCAGTGGAATGAGCACACAGCCTTGGTGGGCCCCAGTGCTCAGTGTGGTGGTGGTGGAGGTGCTGTTCCCGATCCGCACTGACTGAGGTCTCCCTGTCAGGAAGTCCAGGATCCAGTTGCAGAGGGAGATGTCCAGGCCCAGCAGGTTCAGTTTTCCAATCAGGTGCTGTGGAATTATTGTGTTGAATGCTGAGCAGAAGTCTTGAGTATGAGTCCTTTTTATCTAGGTGGGTGAGGGCCAGATGGAGGGTGGTGGCGATGGCGTCATCTGTTGAGCGGTTTGGATGATACGCGAACTGCAGTGTGTCTAGTGAGGGGGCAGCTGGGTCTTAATGTGCCTCATGACGAGCCTCTTGAAGCACTTCATGATGATGGGTGAGTGTGACGGGACGGTAGTCGTTGAGTCAGGCCACTGAAGACTTCTTTCGCATGGGGAAGATGGTGCTGGCCTTGAAGCACGTTGGAACGATGGCGCTGCTCAGAGAGATGTTGAAGATGTCGGTAAGAACATCTGCCAGCTTGTCTGCACATCCCCTGAGCACTCTGCCAGGAATGTTGTCTGGTCCAGCAGCCTTCCGTGGGTTGGCTCTACGTAGAGTTTTCCTCACATCTGCCGTGGTAAGACAGAGCACCTGGTCGTTGGGAGGAGGGGTGGTCTTCCTCGCCACCACGTTGTTCTGTGCTTCAAACCTAGCGTAGAAGTTGTTCAGCGCATCTGGAAGGGAGGCATCTTTGTCCCAGGCAAAGTCCTGTAGTTGGTGATGGCCTGGATGCCCTGCCACATGTGCCGCGTGTCACCGCTGTCCTGGAAGTGACTGTGGATTCTCTGGGCGTGTGCGCACTTTGCTTCTCTGATGGCCAGGGACAGTTTAGCCCTCGCTGTTCTTAGGGCAGCCTTGTCATCTGCTCTTAAGGCAGAGTCTCGGGTCTTCAGCAGCGCACGCACCTCCGCAGTCATCCATGGCTTCTGGTTGATGCGTGTGGTGATGGTCTTGGAGAAGGTAACATCATCAATGCACTTGCTGATGTAGCTGGTCACTGATGCTGTGTATTCCTCCAAGTTGGTAGAGTCGCCATATGTTGCAGCCTCCCTGAACATGTGCCAGTCAGTACAGTCAAAACAGTCCTGAAGAGCAGAGATGGCTCCTGCTGGCCAGGTTTTCACCTGCTTCTGGAGTGGTTTTGTGTGTCTGACGAGCGGTCTGTATGCTGGAATTAGCATAACAGAGATGTGGTCTGAGTAGAAGAGAGGGTGGCGGGGCTACGCCCGGTACACACCTGGGGTGTTTGTGTTAACGAGATCAAGCGTGTTTGCCCCTCTCATTGCAAAGTTCACATACTGATGGAATTTAGGGAGCACTGTCTTGAGATTCGCATGGTTGGAATCTCCGGCGACAATAAACAGGCCGTCAGGGTGAGCGTTCTGCAGTTCGCTCATAGCCCCATACAGTTCACAGAGCGCTTCCTTAGCGTTAGCGCTGGGGGAATGTAAACTTCAGTTATTATAACAGTGGTGAAGTAAAAAGGTCTGCATCTAACAGTCAAAAGCTCCACCAGCGATGAGCAGTAACTAGAGACTAGCATAGAGTTATTGCACCATTCCGTGTTGATGTAAACACATGCATTTCTGTCAGCACGAAATGAGGCGAGCCCGTCTTGCTGAATAGCGGCATCCAGAACTCTATCGCTGAGCCACGTCTCTGTGAAAACAAAGACGCAGCTGTCTAAGCTCACGCTGCGTAGTCTGCTGGAGTTGAATTTAATCCAGTTTATTGTCGAGGGAGCAAACATTTGAGAGCAGGATAGACGGGAGAGCCGGCCGGATAGGGTTTGTTTTCAGCCAAGCATGGACCCCCGCCCTCTTGCCGTGCTTTCACTTCCTCACACACCGCTTATGATGTCCCCGGCACCGGCATAAGGCGACGCCGAGGACTGGAGGCCTGGTCTCCGCATCAAGCCGAGTTTGCGTAGCAACTCCTGCAGATCATCATGCAGCTTGGTTGTTGCGTGAATTTTATATTTTAACAGTGTCTGGCAATGGTAGACACGAACACCGGTTGCTCCGTCGGGCTAAGTGACAAAAATAGTTGTGTGCTACCGCGCCACCATCTTGGATCAGGTTCAGCTGATACTAAGCATTTATTAGGATCTGTAGGACTTATCCGACAACAGTTTATTAGGTATATTTGTTGTCTGGACATTCGTACTATACTTTCAGAATCAAGACTCTAAAGATTGTAAGTGGGGAATTCACTGATAATTATTTGTGTCCGCTGGTAGTGTCATTTAAGCTTACACATGGCACAACTCAAACTTGTCACCCGTCATGATTTGAGTCAGCGACTAGTCTGCAAAGTGTCAAATTGCAGCACATACCCACACCAATGGTCATGTAGTGTGGTTCGACGAGTCATCAGGGGTACGCACTACAGAGGTACTGCTTAACATTGTCTTTGTGTTTGTTTTTGAGTTGCTCCAGTATGCAATAAACTGGCATTTCTTAAGGTCAATATTTGGTAAACATTTTCAAAACAACTAAACAAGAGTATAGCAAGGATGTACAACTAAACAAGTGGATAAGTACATCAGAGTCTCTAGTTTGAGAAACAGACATCTCACATGTTCTCAGCTGACAGCTTCATTGAATTCTACCCGCTCAACACCAGTTTCATGTACAACAGTTAAGAGAAGACTCAGGGGTGCAGGACTTATGTGAAGAATTGAAAAGAAAAAGACACTTTTGAAAACAAAACAAAAGGTTAGATTGGACAAAGAAACACAGACATTGGACAACAGATAATTGGAAAAGAGTGTTATGGATCTTAAACCCATTGAGCTTTTGTGGGATCAGTTTGACTGTAAGGTGCGTGAGAAGTGCCCGACAAGACAGACACATCTATGGCAAATGCTACAGGAAGTGTGGGGTGAAATGTCACCTGAGTATCTGGACAAACTGACAGCTGGACTGTCAAGGATCTGCAAAGCTGTCATTGATGTTTTGATGAGAATTCTTTGAAGTAGTGACTAAAACAATTACTTGATTAACTGAAACATTTAGTGGCCAAATCACAGAATTTATATATTTAGATTGTTGTTCTGAGACAAGATAGAAAACTGAAGAAAAGGAAACCATTAATCATTTAACATCTAATACTGTATATAGTTTAATGCATATGTTTGCATTCCCATTTTATCTCATAAGTTTTAACATCCTTTCACAATTTATACAAATATAAGAGATCAAATGTATTTTTTATTATTTAGTACTGCCCTTCATAATTTACATAAAAGACATTTACATAAAGGATAGCATGCAAATAGTAGTGTGTTGCCTTCTTGAGCATCAGAGAATGTTTACACCTTGTGTAATAGTGAGTAGATAAAAAAGACTTTGCTCTTAATCAAACTGGTAACCTGACCTCCTGAGTTCTTTTCGGGTGATTTATTAAAAAGAACTGGCTCAATAGAGTCACAAATTGGACATCATGGCTCGTGTTGTTTATTGTTACGTGCTGCAAGATCATCTCAACAGAAAGATGTATTCAGTACCTCGCAAGATGATATCTAACAAAACCACATATGAACGCAGACAACCAGGCTGTTGCCAATGGCAATAATTTTTTTAAATGATTGTCTTGACCATTTATTTTTGGTCACATTTGCGACCATTTTAGTCGCAGTCAGAAGCCCTGTTGCATGATCAGCACAGTATGCGTGGACTGTCTGTGTGCAGCCCAGTTTTTCTAGACAATTACAGTTTGCATCTGTGCGCACTGTCTGCAAATGCGCCTGCCTTTGACTGTACTAAAGATTATCACAAAGCTGTCATAGCAAACGTGTCCGCGTGGGCTCACAGTCAAAAGTGTATACTTTTGAAAGGCTGAGCGCTTGACTGTACATGCAGAAAAGTGAAGGATACCCTAGCAAGTATACCCTAAGTATGTGCAGGGTACCGACTGCAAGTAGTTCATGGCTTTATTTTGTCTATGCTGTTGTAGTGCCGGATTCACTTAAGACAACAAAATTAATGCTACATGCAGTTTTCACAGCACCCCATCTTAGATCAGCTCTGAGTGCTAGGTTGTGGAAGATGCAGCAGACTAAGACAGTCTGCTATACTTCTATGGGTCTGTAAAGCATTTTTCACCACTGTGATCCTGTGTGTCTGGTCATAATTTTATCATAATTTCATGAACTACTGCTGCCACGATCGCTAGAAAATTTACACAAACATCTCTTTTAAATAAAATTCAGTTTAATGCCTGCTTTTTGTGGGTGGTAATAGCACAATGTTAATTGAGCTAGGCAAATAGTAATGACTTGTGTGAATGTTGAGGTGTAATCTATAATAAGCCTAATTTATATAGAAAGGAGCCTTGTTTTCACTGCAAAGATTGACAATGACTTAATTTTAAAAAGTATTGCGCAGTGCTGTTCCAGTGCAGATAGCACAAGGTTCAATTGGATTTCAGGTGGTTGGTAAACAAGATGCAGTGTGTCTGTTTGTATGTATAAGTGTGTGGGTGGGTATATGTTTATTTGAAGGCATGCTTGCTGTCCACACATGATCTCACAGCTGTCCAGATGTGAACTTTGAAAAGTTTGTACACTTTTGCATTCACATATGTCTCTCACATTTACGCACGCATACATAGGCCCACACACTTTTAAAGTATCTCAGCAAGCTGCAGCTCAGGGCCAGAGGGTAAAGGTGAAAGGTCAAAGGTAGAGTTGGCCACATGAAAAGCCAGGCAACTTCAGGGTCAAAGAGTTTGCCTTCATAAAGGTCAAAGTTCATACTGCCCTGTCATGCTTCAGCACGTGCCCCGAGCAGGTGTCCTAGCAACCAAACAGAAGTGTTTGCCGAGTAAATACGCTAACGGGCATGCTAGCCTGAACTCACCCGTGCACACACAGACTTTGATGTTCAGGATCACGGCGGGCCGAGATGTGGTGGAAATGTGGAGCAGATTTTCCAAGAAGTTTTTTTTTTCTTCCTGCTTTTCAGTCCATGTTAGGTCAGAATAAATCTTTGTGTGTGTGATCTTGCCATAGGAAACAGAGGTGGATATTTTCTTGAACTCTTGTTCTGTTTATTTGCCTAAGGCACTTTGACCTAAGCAATGTTATATATTGGTTGTTGCTCATGTGGTCATGGCTTGCGTTGTGTGATAGAAATTCAAGCGTAGCCGAGCGGCTTTCGAGCAGCTCACAGCCACCTGATCAATTTTTACATTTTCAAAAAAAGTGAGGTGTGTATGGTTGAATGAGACAATTTGGCAATCTACCTGAAGTTATCCAATCAGGAGAAGGTGTTAAAACTAACACAATCATTGAAATCTGAGTGTTCATGAAGCTTTTACACATTTGAAGAAAATGGTCGTTGTAAATCTGAATTTTTCCCATATTATTCATGACGACATCACTGAGAAGGATTCTACTGAAAGGTCATGCAGCAACCTCAGCCACTACTGACTCCAAAGGAGGAGATGGCAGGAGACATGCGACGAGAGCGAACGCCGCCCTGGCGATTTATATACGCTAGTGTCGCTGTGTTGTATGGGAATAAACACGTGCTTTCTGCTGATCAACTGCAGAAATCTGCGCAGGTCAAGAAACTGCCAGAAACTCTAGGCAGTTGATGTGCCAACCCAGCTGGGGACCCATCCAGGAGCCAGCGGCTGTGTGCCCATTGACAGGTGGCCTGTCCAGCGACGCTGTAGGCCTTGGTCATCAGAGACGACGTCAACCTACAGGCCTTGGAGGGGAGTGACGATCAACCCCATTTTGCGGGAACAGGCACACCACAACTGCCTTATCCAGCTGGGGGTGTTCCGTGTGCCCGTGGACCGCCCCGCGTTAAGGGTAGTGAGAGGGGACAAGCGGGGGAGTCTGTTTTGGGCAGTGGAAGCTGCCCTCCATGACTTTTTGAGCTCATCATGCACCTCTGGGAAGAAAGGAACCGGCGGCTAGGTAAGCATAGCGTACAGCTCGGCGTCGGCGTCAGACTGGGCCCGTATGTGCTTGCTCAGTTGAGTCCTCAGTGTCGGAGTCTGCCAAGACGCTCTCCGATGCAGTGGCAAAACTCTCATCCAGCTTGGGGGCTCCGAAAGAGACATCAGACTGGCCGTAAGGCGAGCCGGTCTCATCTCAGAACCGGATGGGGCAAACGAGCATGCTGGGGAACGGGTGGTCTGCGGGGATTTACGTGGGAAAACCACGCCCGTTAAATTCACAAAATTGCCCCCAGCATCTGCCCTGTACCCATGCGTAGAAGGCGAGACACCGGGGGCGGCTAGAGTGGCTTTCCCTCGGAAGGAGAGACGTGACCGAAACGTTGCCATGGTCATGTTCTCGCAGTGTAGAACACGAGCTGTCCACAAACGCTGCCTCTGTGTGATCTCTGCCCAGACAAGAGAGGCAGCGCCTGTGGCCATCAGAAGCGGAGAGGTAATGACCGCATCCAGGGATGATACAAATATGGAATCGCATCTTGAAAAAATGCGTCTTTAAAAAGACGTTCAATGTGTTGAAATATATACTCTTTTAGAGGGCTGTCGAAGTGCTCAGGGGCGTGGTCTGCACAGGTGTGCAGAAGAGAAAAGCAGCTGAAATGCGCCTTATTTCCAACAGTGTATGCTCTTTAGAGGTGTGGAACAGCAGTGGGTTTTATTCAGCTCGCTGAAACACAACCGCTCGACTCCGAAGAAAAAATCTGTCTGAACAGACGCACGATTCCCTCCTTTTATACACGTATGTCCGGGGGAGGGGCATGCAAATTCTGTTCGCCAATTCTCATTGGCCTTTTCTCAAAGATAAGAGGTTACTGAGGCTCTCTTCAGTCACTCACTCGACACAACGTCGAGTGAGTGACTGAAGGGGAATGGCTGTTTTAGTCGCCAAATCACAGAATTGCTTGATTTAGATTGCTGTTCACAAACAAGATAGAAAGAAAAGGAAGACAGCTGATAACCCATTAATAAGAGGTTTAATAAACCGTATACATAGTCTCATAAAATGTCTCATATATTTTCACACCCCTTTCATAATTTAGACAAATATAAAAGATAAAATATATTTGTATTTAGTACTGCTGTTCAGAATCTATATTTAAGATATTTACATAGAGTATGCATATAGTAGTGTGTTGCCTTCTTGAGCATCAATGAATGTTTGCTATTTGTGTAATAGTTGTGAACAAGTCTCTCAATTGTGCTTGATCTCATATATATATATATATATATATATATATATATATATATATATATATATATATATATATATATATATATATATATATATATATATATACTGGGCAAAAGTTTAGAAACATTCAGATTTTGCTCTTATGGAAAAAATTGGTAAAAATTCACCAAAGTGGCATTCACCTTATCTTTGAGTAATCATGCTAAATTGATAATTTGGTACTTGGAATTCACTACACAGACACAGTTGAAAGCTATTTGGTTCATTAAATTAAGCTTAACATTGTCTTTGTGTTTGTTTTTGAGTTGCCAAAAGTTTTTGTACTATGTACAGATTATGTCATTTCTTATGGAAAGAAATTGGTACTTTAATTCACCAAAGTGGCATTCAAATGATCACAATGTATAGTCAGGACATTAATAATGTGAAGGAAAAAAAACTAATTATCAATTTATCATGATTACTCAAGGATAGTGTTGGAGTGATGGCTGCTGAAAATTTTGGAAGAATTTGAAAAAAATTACTTTTTTCCTATAGTGTAGGTGCTGTTTTTTTCTTCAGTAATGTCCTGACTATACCTTGTGATCAGCTGAATACCACTTTGGTGAATTAAAGTACCAATTTCCTTCCGAAACAGCAAAATCTGTACATTATTCCAAACATTTGGCCGCCAAAGTTTATATAGTGTGTGTGGGCTATTGCTCTGTTGCAGGTCAGCAGACCTGATTTTGCGGGACAATGCGGAACACGAAAGAGAGATAAATTACTATTATTGTACTAGGTGAATAAATATTTGATATTAGATGTCTTTTTGCAGTGATGTTAACATGCTTTAAACCGCTGTAAGTGGGTTAAGATGGGCAAGGAGGAGGCGAGAACTGGCTTGTCAATATAAATCATATTTAATTAAACTCAAAACCAAAACACACAAACATAAACACACACATGACGGACATGCCCGTAATTCTCTCTCTCTCTAACCGCCGTCACCGGCTGCCTTTATCCCTCACGCGTCCCATCAGGTCGGTTGGGGACCGGGCGTGCGACATTCTAGCCAGCCCCGCCCCGCTCCGCTCCACAATCGCTAATTGGCTTTATAAAATACGAATGACGGCGCTGACTGGCGCTGTGGATGTCACTCAGTTTGGAACAAGGTCTATAATACAAACTAATTTTAACAGCACGGACCTGCTCAATCTAAATATAATGAAGTGAAAATTGTTCAAAAGTACGTTTCCAAATAAGCACATAAAGTCCATTAGGAAAGACTAGAAAGATTAAATGTGTTCTAACCGGACTCAGTGCATCTTTAATTTGTATTTTTTGTCTGATCTGGCAACTTCCAGTAGGGCCTTCTCATTCACTCAGGTGTAGCTGTAATTCACTTTCACCAGGAGTTCGCTTTTTATGAGGTCCACAGTTGCTCGGTTCCTTTTCTCTGTCCACGCAGCGGTCATCAGAGAAAACTCCCTCTCCACGAACGCGTTGGTGACAGGAATGCTCAAAGCCAAAGATACCAGAGCTGTCATGTTTGGGGCACTGACATTCTTCAGCAGAGCTGTCCACTTTGTTACAACAGGATTTGTTGTTGTTGAGATTTCCTATACGCGTGGCAAAAGAACACAGAATTAATCATACAGCTGGTTCAGGTCCAGTTTAAAGCTCATTTTTAATGTTTCACGGAGGTCTTGGAAGCTAAATTCCCTTTTGATGGCCAGTCATAAGATGTGTTTTAGGTAGTTGCCATCAGTGAACTCAAACCACTTGTTTAGGTAAGCAAGCGCTCTTTGATAGAACATAAGAAAGTCCTGCTCTATAACAGCAACATGTGCAGTGGGAAACTGTTGCAGGAGAGTGCTGGTCTCCAATCCAAAGAATCGATCCTTTTCCCTTTGCCCGAGTATCAATTTGAGATTGGTCATCAACTCAAAAAACTCACACACAGTTGTCTCGTCTCCCTCAACCTTAAGCATTGCGTTGAAAAAACATCAGGTATGCTTGGAGTTCACAGGGCACGTACTCTCCATCCTCGCCATTTGCGAGAAGAGAAAAAGTGGTTTAAAACTTTTGTGACTGTTCTCAATGTCAATTCTCATTTTATCACCTGCATGCCCCCCACAGTTGTGCAGAATATGGGCCCCACAGTTGTGCAGAATATGGGCCCCACTGTTGTGCAGAATATGGGCCCCACAGTTGTGCAGAATATGGGCCACGCAGTTGGCCTTGATAATTGACGCATTCTTGTCCATCAGTTTTTTATACACCGAGTTATGCACACCATAATTAACGCTGGCATTATCAGCCAAGTATGCAGAGATCCGTTCTAACCCCAGGTTTCTCTCTGCAAGCCTTGAAACGACCTGGTTATCGCATCAGAGTTTTCATTGCAATCATCATAAAAGTCCAACAGTTTGTTCTGCACTCCCAGGTCGGGTGTGTAATATCTTAATGCTAATGGGAATAACTTGGTTGTTCCATGGTTTGATGCATCAGACGCAATTGAGAAATGTGGAAGAGAATCCGGTCTATCCGCAATCATTGGTGCATTTAACTTTTTTTCAAGCATATTTCTAAAGATGCTGGTGCAAGCACACCTGTAACAATGGATGCACTCTTAGTTCTTCCACAAGCAAGCTTCTTAGCTATTCCTGAATCGGGGAAAATGACCAGGGCTAATTTAGTAGCAGTCACCTGACCGATACGATGAACCATGCTGCACATTATGGGAGACACTTGTCACTTCAGCTGCTGTGATTTTATTTTGGTGGAGAGAAAAAACTTTGTTTTGCATTTCTCTTGTGACTTTCCCCATCTCTATGCCTCCTTATATCCCCCTCACCTCCATGCGTGATGGTGAATCCTTTTTTAGGGTCACCTGTAACTGGTTTTAACCATGTATATTTTTTCTCCCATTCTTTATTATATGAACAAAGACACTTTTTCTTCTCGGGAGCTCCAGATAGATCCATTTTTCTGTTGCAGTTTTTATTTTTTCAGTGTTTTCCCACTCTGGCAAAAACGGCTGCGCTGCGCATGTGCAGTGTTTTCATATTAACTTATTATTATTGTGGAATTGTAATTTAAATGACGATGAAATACAATTATGCAGAAATAATAATAATAAAAAATAAGGAAGCGAAAGCACGGCAAGAGGGCGGGGGTCCATGCTAGGCTAAATAATACTAATAATACTGACCCCTGATGTAGAGAGTGTGTTAATTGGTATAATAAATTAACAGGAAAGTAGATGATAAAATATTTAATAATTATTCTTAGCCTTTATAAATATAGAAAAGTATCAACATTTGTAGAGCAAAATTTCAGCAGAATATTCCACCTGTCACAAACTTCAGAAAATTGTGCATCATGCATTAGAATGAGAACACAACTATTTCTGGGCTGAAAAGATACAAAAACTAAATCTAAACACGTGCCATTTACTGACCCTCATGCCATCCCAGATGTCTGAATTTCTTTCTTCAGAACACAAATGAACATTTTTAGAAGAATATTTCAGCTCTGTAGGTCCATTTAATGCAGGCGAGGGGGTGCCAAAATGTTGATGCTCCAAAAAAGCACATAAAAGCAGCATAAAAATAATACACACAAATCCAGTGGTTTAATCCATGACTTCAGAAGTGATAAGATACTTTTATGCTGATTTATGTGATTTGTGGAGCTTCAATATTTTAGCGTCAATTCACTTTCATTGTATGGACCAAAAGAGCTGAAATATTCTTCTAAAAATCTTAATTTGTGTTCTGCAGAAGAACGTCATACATATCTGGGAAGGCATGAGGGTGAGTAAATGATGAGAGAATTTTCATTTTACTCTTACTTGAGTATTTTTTAGGACAGCTACTTTTACTCTATTCGCACTACATTTTTTGGGAAGTAACAGTACTTCTACTTTCCACCCCTGGTAGCCTGTAACTCTTTAAAATAACTGAAATAATTTGGCATAGTTACATTGAACCATTATACGGTCAAGACCTGGAAATACTTTATAGCCATGCGTTTACTGGAAAATAATCGCACAGCTTAGAACTTCTGTCAACCAATCAGAATCAAGCATTCAACAGACCCGTAGTGTAACTAATGTTAACTAATAGAACCTTATAGAAAAGTGTTACCGGCATTTCTACTATAGTAGCTAACTACATTAGGGATAATGCAAGCTCCACTGTCTGACTCTGCACTCCCATAAAAAGGACTAATGGTGGCTTTGTCACATCATATGGCTGTCAGTATCAATGTTCCAAGAGTGTGTATTAGGATGAACAATTAAAGCTTTATCTATTTTCTCTTTATGGCATTGAAAATGAATTAGTTCAAGTTTGAACTAAGCTATTAAGATTAGTGGAGGTCTAGACAAATCATTGGATCAATGCCTTGTGCAAAACATGTGTGTTTGCATGGCAATCTTTTGTGAGAAGTCATATATAGCTGTGTGTGTTTGTGTGTTTTGCCTTCATGGTTTATATTGGTCTGCTGTAGTTCCTGCTTATGTTTATTTCCGAGCTGGTTTATTTTTCATCACATAGGCCATGTGAACTAGAGAGAGAGTGTGTTTGTGTATGAAAACATCCCATAATCTAGCTCACCTCCTCCTGCACCCCCTGCTGGATAACCTCCCCCCACCTCCCCCTGCCATGTATGGCTCCACCCTGTCGAATTGCAGGCTGCTCCTGCTGCACATTCCACATGGCAGAGCAAACCATCTCACTGCTCAACCAGAGGGGGGTTCTTCTTTGATCCCAAAAGGAAGAGAGCCTTTCTTGCTCTAGAGTATTGTGTTAAAAAATTTATTTCTTTGCGTTTCTGTTGCATGCACACAAGCATGTCTTGGAAATGTGTGCATACTGTATGTAAGCATGCATGAAACTATTCTCCCAGTATGTGCTTGTTTATTTGATACTTGTATATAGGTAAGGTGTGTTTTCATGTGTTTTTCTTCGGTATGAGAGTCTCTGTGTTTGGCCAGCTGTGCGGAGGTACACTCCTGAAGCTCCAGGCAAAAGGAGGGGGTCTTGGAAAACAGAGCAGGCAAATTCCAAAATTCCCATTCTCACTCCGAACATGTCCAAGACTAAACCACAAACCCAACAAAAGTCACGTGTCTCTGTTTTTATTTTTTTTATCCATTGCTCTCAGGATCAGCAGTTAATAAGGAGGCTTTAAATTGAAAAATATTGCGAATTAGGACTACATTGTCATAATCCTATAATCTAGGTATTGGTGGACTATGATGTCATACTAGCATGATGCCAACCCCTGCCCCCTTTTTGCTCCCACTAGCCTAAACAGGAAGTACTTTGGCTCCTGTTTTTCAGGCAACTCTAAAGGAGGGTTACATATGAATGTTTCTCTTTCCCTCTCTCTCTCTCTTTTCAATCCAAGCCATTTTAAATGTAGATTCCTTCAGTGCCAGATACAAAGGAACACAGGAATAAAAAAATAAAAAAACTATTTGCATAGATTTTGACAAAAAACGATCATTTCAATCAGTGTAGTATAGAATAGTCCTATCAACTATTATCACCGGATAATCCGTAAAACCGATATATCTGTCTACCTCAAATAGACGCTGTTTACAACTGGCGTTAAAGTCGGAATGAAACGGAAGTTGTGACCGACTTTACTCCCTTGTTGTGACATATATCAGAGTGAAACGGCTTATCGAACAAGAATAACATTTCGGGCGGGGACTTGAGTTTATCAGTTGTTGATTGGATTGTGAAAAGTGGCCGTTGCATACTGGAATGAAGGAGGCAGATCTGAATGTAAGTTTGCTGTCGACAAACAGACACACACAACCCTTCCAACATACTGCTCGTGTCAGACAGTTATCGTGAAAAATTGAGCATCAATCTTAACACACTAATGATCAACAGTCAACATTAATACATAACCAGCCCATAAATGCACACAGCACATTATGATTTTTGCTTATGGCGAGGCTGTAGCCGTTGAGTCTAGGGAACAGGGTTTTGTTAGGGAAACAGCAGATGAAACAACTCTTAATTTCAAAATTAGCTGCTCTGAAGCCAGTTTGTTCATATGCATACGTCAGCAGAGAAGAGCCAGTCATTTCACTGGAAGAGCAATTTATTACATTTTGATTAAAGATTAAGAGGTAAAAGAACAAATAGCAAAAAATGCATGAATCATTTACAATAATACCAGTAACATGCATTAATAAAATGGGTCCTTTTTAATTTCATTCCGACTTTAACATCCTTCTTTGTTTATCATATTACCCAAGTGAACAGAAATGTAAACCGTTTAAAAACAGATGCAAACAGGGTCCAGTGCTCCATGTGATTCGATCATTCAAGCGACATTTAGAGGTGTTCAGAGACGCATTTGAAAATGCACATTGCAATTGTAGTAAAAATACAGGAGTGTGTCTTGACGTGACTCAGACAGACAGGTATGCTTACACAACTAACACAGTGAATTTTGCCAGCTAAATATGATTAAATCATTTAGAAAAGCAGACACAAACATAAATACAGTATCTCACAAAAGTGAGTACACCCCTCACATTTTTGTAAATATTTGATTATATCTTTTCATGTGACAACACTGAAGAAATGACACTTTGCTACAATGTAAAGTAGTGAGTGTACAGCTTGTATAACAGTGTAAATTTGCTGTCCCCTCAAAATAACTCAACACACAGCCATTAATGTCTAAACCGCTGGCAACAAAAGTGAGTACACCCCTAAGTGAAAATGTCCAGAGGGTTAAACTAGATATATTTGCACAGTGTATATATATATATATATATATATATATATATATATATATATATATATATATATATATATATATATATATACACCGATCAGACACAACATTAATACCACCTGCCAAATATAGTGTAGGTCCCCCTCGTGCTGCCAAAACAGCGCCAACCCACATCTCAGAATAGCATTCTGATATTATATTCTTCTCACCACAATTGTACAGAGTGGTTATCGGAGTTAACATAGACTTTGTTAGTTCGAACCAGTCTGGCCATTCTCTGTTGATCTCTCTCATCAACAAGGCATTTCCGCCAATAGACTTTGTTTTTGGCACCATTCTGTGTAAATTCTAAATTCAAAAATAGCTAACACCAAACAGGTTAAACTTCCTTGTTTCTTCTGTCAATAATGCACATTTCTTCTTTATTCTGTACACACACAGAATAACAACTAATCCCTTACAAATAAATGCAGTTGTCACTCCCTGAGTTTTATTACCTCAGTGTCTAATGTGTGAACTAGTTATATGAATTGATTGACGTTTTCCTAAAAAAAGTTATCTTTCCATGTAAAGCTCTTTACTTGTCAAAGGACAGAAGTGTTGCATTGTGGGATGCATTGTTCAAAATGTGCTGATTGGTAATTGCACACAGCTGTAGCTCATTAAACCTAAATTGCAAATTAATCAGCAGCTCCTAGATGTGTATTTTAAGGGGGGGGGGGTTTGAGAAACTGGAGATGCTGAAAAAAGGAAAAAAAAATTGAAGAGCGGGAGTCTTTCTTTCCTTTCTTCCTGTCACAGTTTCCTTTCATGTCAAAGCTCTCTCATCACTCTCTCTCTAACTTCTCTCCATCCCCTCCACTAGAAAAGGAAGAATTGGAAGATGTTCAGTTTGTGTGTTTTGCTGGGAAGGGCTTGTTTGTTGTAGTTTTTTTTGTAAGAAAGTTTTAAAGGGGACACATCATGAGAACTTGAATTTTCCTCGATCTTTTGAATTAAAGAGTTAATTTTACTATGAAAATGTACAGTAAGATTCAGAGTTCAAAACTTTCTGCTGAGTCTAAACAAACTTTTATTGAAACTAAGCTGCAAAAACAGTTTGTTCTGTACTTTTACAAGTTTCTAATGTCAGCTAGATGAATTCATCAACAACACAACTGTCAACATTCACACATCAGTGACAACAAGGGATGTCAGTTTTCATACATTTTCATACCTAATCACAGATTGAACGATCAATTTGAATGACAAATGTAAATACCATCATTGGTTGCAAATAAAAATCCATCCATCCATCCATCGTCAACCGCTTATCCTGTGTACAGGGTCACAGGGGGCTGGAGCCTATCCCAGCTAACATTGGGCGAAAGGCGGGGGACACCCTGGACAGGTCGCCAGTCCATCACAGGGCCACACATAGACAGACATACACTCACACTCACACTCACATCCACATCCACATCCACATCCACATCCACATCCACGGCAATTTTTTTGGAGACACCAATTAACCTAGCCTGCTTGTCTTTTGGATGGTGGGAGGAAGCCGGAGTACCCGGAGAGAACCCACACAGACACAGGGAGAACATGCAAACTCCACACAGAAAGGCCAGGGCAACCAGGGTTTGAACCCACAACCTTCTTGCTGTGAGGCGACAGTGCTAACCGCTGCACCAACGTGCTGCCCTTGCAAATAAAAATAAACAATTTGAGGATTGGTATTTTTATCAATAAATACTCATTTTACTGTATATTAATACATGTGGCAATGTTTAGTAATAATTTAGCTTAATAACTTGACATATGGATCTTAATAATAAAGTGTATAGAAAATACAGATTCGGCTCATAATTTTAATTTGATAAAGCATACCATTACACTGGTCATGGTGAGATTTCAGGTGAGCAATGACGTGATTGTCTGTTGGGAATGAGATGAAACAGGGAGACCAATGGATGGACAGTGCTTATCAAATTGTACTGTAACATACTAATATGGTGTTTGCAGTCAGTGTAATCTTTATTTTTAGAGAAAGGATTTGTAAAGAGGCTGTTATTGAAGTATGGAGCTGTGCAAACTATATTTGACCCGACAGCTAACCTGCATCTTGTGTAAGAACATCCAATCATGAAAAGTGTAGGGTGAAGTGACCCAATTAAGCTCACCCAAATCTACTGTTTTATATGTTTTCTTATAGAAATGTCTACAGCAGGGTTCCTCAATAGGCGGCCCACGGAACAAATATTTTAGTACATGTATTTTTCTGAGTACTTTCCAAACAGACTCCCAAAGTCAACTACTTCATACTTTTTTTAAAAATTGTATAATGCCTGGATAATATAACGCTAGGTACTGTGATACAAATACACGTGGAATAGTGCACAGTAAGAATAACATTGTGCAGTAAAACAATATGATGCACTGCATAATATTAAAAGTAATTTATTAGAAAACATTGGCTCACAGTCTTTATTGAAATTATTGCAATAGTTTGTTATATTATCCTTACGAACAATAACAATATAAATGCTTATAGGTCTAACTAAAAGAAGGAAAGACATTAAATTGATTTTTATTCAAATTTAACAAATCTGCAATTAGGGAAAATGCAGAGAGTAGATCCTGGTTTGGAGATGAGCAGGAACAGTTGACTCACATGGAGGACATTGAGATCCAGATTGTTCATTAAATTTTGTTGTTGTTGTTGTTTTCCCAGCAGACAAAGTTGGACAAATTATATATAATATAATTGTTTTTAATTTTTTTTTTTAATGTAAATATTTAATTTTCTGCAATGAAAATAGATTCAGTATCTGGAGTTAAAAATGATTTCAGTTAGCAAGTTCAATAGGTTATTTGCTCAGTGGGCTCATTAGGAACAAAAGGGGTTAATGGAAAATAAACCTCAGTAACGTAAAGTAAGGTAAACATAATGGCTTTTATTATTTAGATTTTCAGAGTATGTTTTTATTGCTGTTTAAACAAATAATAATAATGATCCTGCTATTAAGCTATGAGCAAACAGGCTTTACAAAGGCACTGTTTCTTAAGAGCCCACCGGGCCACACATGGAAGAGGTGTGGTGGTAGGTCCGACCCTTCATGGGGGAAGAGTTTTCTACAAGCACAGCAGCCGGGCAGAGGAGACTATGCCAAGGGAGACTGTATCATGGAAAATACACACAGGAGGCCACTAGGGTAGCCGAGACCTGTGGAGCACGCTCTGTTCTCAGAAGTCCTTGGAAGCAACGTATGCGCAAACCTAGTTGTCATGGCAACTGAATAAACAAAACCTCGCCTGGTCAATATTTACTCGTCAAGTGCAAATCAGACAGAAACTAAAAGAAGGAAAGACATTAAATTGATTTTTATTAAAATTTAACGAAAGTACTTTTACATTTTTTGCGATCTACCAGCATTGCCTTTGCGATCGACTAGTAGATCGCAATCGACGTATTGGGCACCCCTGATCTAAATAATACCTAATCATGTAAATCGTATATTATTTTGGCTTTATGTTAACAAATTGCATTGCTGTAAATATATATAACTTGTAATATGAGTGTTATCGACTCTCATGGCAAAAACTGTTAAACAGGTTTGTAAGCATTTGTGCTCACGTTATTATTATTTGTATATTTTCCCTTATATTTACAATATACTTACAGTTGCAAAGCAAGCATTTTAATGTTGGTGATTACTCATTTGCACAGTTTTATATTATTATTGTAACATTTATTTCATGCGTTTGATTATCTAAATAATACCTAAATTATATAGTGTGTATATTGTTTACAAACTGCACTGCTGTAATTATATAGTGTATCCTATAATATGTGTTTTTTTTCATTACACATTTTAATTCAAACAGGTTTGTAAGTATTTGTCCTCACCTTATTATTACTGAAATATATTTGCACTTACTGTATATTTTTACTCTATTTATAGTAAAGCAAGCATTTTAATGGTGGTGCCAAAAAACAACTTGTACAATAAAACAAAAATCACATGTTTGCTCTTAGACATTTTAAAACATAAAATCACATATTTATAGTACAGATTAAAAATAGCATTTTCCAGTTTTATTAATATACCAAAAGTATTGTTACGCCATTGATTTCATACATCAATTAAATAGTACTGATAAAAAATAACAGTTTCCAATATTAATGACACATCAGAAGAATTGTTACACCATTTATTCCAGTCCATGTATCTTTATTTGTAACACTCGTTTTAATAGTGACACAAACAATAAGAACTGTACAAATATTTCTTAAGTGTATCATCAGGCACGAAACTTCACAAGATTAAAATCACATAACAATTTTTCAACTGATAAAATCATTTCAATGTTTATACTCCAGAGCTGGATTTGAACCTGCGTCTCTATGACGATTAGTGGTAGTTTTTGTTTTTAGCTCTACCACGATGGACACGTGCTGGCCTTACCCCAGCACAGGGCCTGTTAGCACAGGCACTGGGTCTGACTACGGATTCCTCTGCTGAATTTGTGAGTCAGAGGGCTAAGAGGAAGAGCATCCAGGGTTCACAAGTTCTGATTCAGAATTTTACTAAATAAACTAGAAAATAATTTTTACATTTAGACCTAAAGTATAAACCATAAACAGTTAATGTAATATTTTGCATAATTTCTGAATCTGTCAAGCTTTAATAATATTTGGACAGTTCTTAACTTTGTTTTTTCTCTGCCTATTCATTTTCTCCCTGCAATGAAAATAGATTCAGTATTAGAGTTAAAAATGAATTCATTTAGCAATTTCAGTAGGTTATTTGCTCACTGGGCTTATTAGGAACAAAAGGGGTTAATGGAAAATAAACCTTAGTAACTTATAGTAAAGTAAGGTAAACACAATATTTTTTATTATTTAGATTTGCAATGTAGAGTATGTTTTTAATTGTAGTTTAAACAAATTATAATAATGATCCTACTTTTAAGCAATGAGCAAACATGCTTTTCAAAGGCACTGAGCCCACATGAAAAGAAAGTTATATTTATGGATTTATTTACTATTTAATCAGATAAGTAAATACGCATGAAGAGACTAAAGTCTAAATTCAGAAAGTCTAAATACTGCAGAGATGGTGGAAAATGTTCATGAAAACAACAACAAAAAATAATCTTTAGTATAATTGTCGCAAAAAGAAAGAAATTACCCATAATATTCATGAATAAAGTCTAGAGAGTAAACAAGAGTGGAACTAGAAGTCAACTGTCACTCAGTCAAATGTGTTTTTTTATTATTATTATATTAGTTGCCTAACAACCTTGATAATGTCTCAGTTACTGTCGTAACCTCCATTCCCTGATGGAGGGAACGAGACAATATAGTGACACTAGTGTTTGCTCTTGGGAGACCGATTCACCTTCAGGTCTTTGAGAAATTGGCAAGTTGAATTTGCATGCCACTCCCCCCGACATACGGGTATAAAAGGAAGACAGGTATGTGGATTCATTCAGGTTTTGCACTGAGCAGCCGAGACAAGGTCCCAGACCTTACAGCGGTGCAGTTCAGCCTGTGACAAGAGGGACACAAAGTCTCATTCCCTCCATCAGGGAACAGAGTTTATGACAGTAACCGAGATGTTCCCATTGAATGCAGATGTGGCAGCCTGGTCGAGTCCTCAGTGTCTGATATTACCAAGGCGCCTTCCGATGCAGCGATCGACATCTCATCCAGCTCACGAACTCCGGAAGAGCATGACTGACGGTGAGGCAAGCCTGCGTCATCCCAGTGCTGTTCAGAAGCGAATGAGCATACCGGGGAGTGGGTGGTCCGTGCAGATTTACCCAGCGGAACCGTACCCACTGAAGCCCCTGAATTGCCTTCGGCGTCAGCCAAAGCGGTCTCGTAACCGTAGGTAGGAGGAGCCGCAAGGGGGACAGCCGAAGCGGCTTTCCCTCGGAAGAAGGAAAGCCGCGACCGCAACATTGCCATGGTCATGTTCTCGCAGTGAGAACGTGAACCATCCACGAATGCTTCCTCAATGTGCTTATGGCCCAGGTACGTGAGGCAGTGATCGTGAGCGTCAGAGGCGGAGAGGTAACAAAGACGCACCTTTAAAAAGACGTTCAAAATCACTGTGCCTGGTCTAATAGAGGAAATGCTCTTTTAGAGGAAAAGCTCTTTAAAGCCCTGTCGAAGCGCCCAGGAGTGTAGTCTGCAGCGGAGTGGAGAGAGAACCGCTGCAATGCGCCATATATCCAACACCGATGCTTGTAGAGTTGGTGAATGGAACGGCAGTTATCAATACAACCGCTCGGCTCCAAAGAAAAAGTCTGAATGAATCTGCATAACTTTCTCCCTTTTATACCCGTATGTCATGGGGAGTGGCATGCAAATTCAACTTGCCAATTTCTCATTGGCCTTTTCTCAAAGATCTGAAGGTGAATCAGGCTCCCAAGAGCGAACCCTAGTGTCACTACATCGACACAACGTCGAGTGAGAGACAGAAGGGGAACACCAGCATTCTTTGACATTTCTACACACACACACACTTGTCTATTGGCAGAAAGTCAAATATTTCAGAGTTAAAGCACAAAACAGCTGTTTCTTTATTTTCTCTCTCACATTGAACACTCACTCACACAGATACATATCTCATTCTTGTGTGATGCATACACTCAGTACACATAAGTGGTGATGTATACATACAAAAAACATCACCCATAATTAATTACAATCATCCAGCCAGAGAACACTCTTGGAAAGCCGCTTGTCCAATCAGATCAGGGCCAGAGCTATCTGTTGTAACTTACACCTTGACTACACTGGGACTTCATTCTTCAGAATTGTAAAAGATTACTTGGAATTGGTCAAATATATTAATAAAAAAGAATATGTAAAGATTGTAAACAAGGCTAATTTATACTTCTGCATCCAACCTATGGTATAGGCTCTGCATAGTGGCCAACACGTTTGTTTTGCATTTATAGTTCTGCGTTGGTGTGTCTGCATCATTCTGTGAGTACACAGCCAAAATGCTAACCATATGCTAACCATAAATAAACAAAAACAATACAAGAAATGAAATTTCTGGATTCAGAAGTATTTATTAAATTATTGTAGCATCAAATATTTGTTCAAAGTATGTGAACATGTTGAAATGTAGGAACATATTATTTTATTTCCCTATACATGTACATTAATGAGGAAATTACTGTATGCTTGCCCTTGAGTCACTTAAATAATAATCCATAAATATTTTGGCTTTTGCTTTTGACGTTCTGTGCTGAAAAATAAATCATCAAATTAATTAGTAACTACTCACCTGAATAACAAAAAATGGGTGCCGTTTTTAAGACTTTACAATGCATATATGTAATATACCTAACTTTTACCTGGTGCTTTTTAATTTGCTTATTAAATTAGAAGTGATCCATTTCCATTCAAACTTATGAAATATGATTATTTACTGGACATCAATACTGTCAAACATACTGTCAAATAATTGTGTCGATCGGAAAGTTTGTCTGTAGAATACAAAAAATACTATTTCACTCTCATATCAAATTAATATCAAGTAAAGGTCTTGAGTAAAAAGCTTTTAGAGTTTATAAGCTATAAACAGATAACTTTTGTCACGTTTTGTTTTTAACTTCATGAAACACAAACAGAATAAATAACAGCAGGTGCTCCCTATTGAGACAATTGCTTTAATGGTGCAGAGTCCAACTACAATGTAATATAATGCATTGATATTAAAATAAACTTGGATAAAATGTTACGCAACCTCAGAATTTCTTGTTATAATCCTGGAGTGCGGTCTCTGGTTTAAATGGACCAATCACAGTTGTTGTAGTCTGCGTCAACACAGCAATTCTTACGTAAATTGGCCCATTCAATTTAATGGTTTTTGATACTATTTAGGAGAGTGAACACTTGATGCATGCGCAGAGCACATGCACAGGTGTAGATGTTGGGCTGCATGTGGGAAGTACGCAGAGACTGTGCACGTGACGACATTAACGTCAAGTGCACTGTTCGAGAAATATGGCAGCATGCTGACTATCATGATCGTGTCACTCTGTCAGTCTGTGTTTTTGTGTTACAGAATCATAACATCAATGTTCTGTCTGTGTTGTTTTGTTTTTTTGTCTGCGTGAACGCACAGCTTCGGGATGTGGTTTCCCTGCCATGCGCTCTTCAGTTGGTCTTGTGTTTCATGTTCGGAGTATGGTGTCTGGTTCTGTTTCGGTTTTGGTGTCCAGATACTCCATGTCTTGCCTTTTATTGGAGTGAGTGCATTGTGCTTATGTCACCTTGGCAGCATGCGTCAATCGTTTGTGTCTGTCTCTCACAACCACGGACATGCTTCGCATTGCGCTCGCTTTGTGCTGTGCGCCCGGGTCTTGTCTCATGTTGTTGCCTGTTGCGTGCATCGCGTGGTGTTTGCCTCGCGATGAACACTCAGGCTTTGTCTATTGTAAGAATCTATGGCATTGCTTTGTTGCCATTGCCATGCATTCTCTCGTCTTATCTGTCGGTTGGCATGGGTGCAAATTTCCTTATTGTCTTGGGATGTGCACTTGTGCCATTTGGCTCTTTGTTTCTCGTGAGAGCATGTGGTTTTGTTTTGTTTCTGTTTTGCCTCATGTCTATCAGTCCTCCTTCATACCCGGCATCCTTGTTTGTCCATTATTAGTTAATTTGCCTCACCTGCCGTGCTGTTAACCTGTTCATATCATATATTGATATGTCATGATACTTTTCCCAGTTATATTTCTTTTACAATCCCTGTATCGATATTTGTATTGATCCTAGAGCGGCGTATGATCAATTGACAAGTGGTATTGCCAAGCACCACGATACATATCTCGTGATTCAATATATCAAGGTGCTTCATGATATCTTAATTGGATTGTGATTGAGAGACACCCAGTTTGTCTGTGGGAGAAAAAGTGAATTTGCTGGGTCAGATTCATTCTCTGGCACCTTCATCAAAGTGGTTCTGACCGCATCAGAAACACATCTCAGATTTGCGCTTCGTCATTATTGAACTGTAAGAAATCAAATGAATACACATTTATGAAGCTTTATTCATCAGCATGGTCAGTTGACCACTAAATATCAAACCTCATGATCAGACTGCAGATGGAATCATGTAGTCCAACTCTAAGATTGCATTAAAATATTGGAATAGTGAGGAATAGTGAGGAATCCCTTCGCTCTTCAGTCCCTTCTATCTGACACACAAGGAGGGAGGGTGAGAATGAGGCTAGAGAGAGGGGACGGGGGAGGGGATGCTTAGAGCGAACTATTTGAATAAACCAAGAGAGGCAGGCCGGCCTATAGAGGGGGTTGGGCTTAAGTGCTGTGTGTGTGTGTGTGTGTGTGTGTGTGTGTGTGTGTGTGTGTGTGTGTGTGTGTGTGTGTGTGTGTGTGTTTATGTGAGAGAGAGACCAGCTCTTTCCTCTCTTTGTTTGACTGCTGAGTGGAAAAAAAGCAGAGAGAAAGAGTGTGTGTGTGTGTGTGTGTGTATGAGTGAGAGAGAGAGAGAGAGAGAGAGAGAGAGAGAGAGAGAGAGAGATTGAGGATAGCATAGAACAACAGAACGAGTGGGACACTGTTTTTTTATTATTATATATTTTTTTTACTTTGGCTTAAAAAAGAAGGAATCCTGTTTGCTTCTTTTGCATCAGCTCTTGCATGGTGTGTGTTTTTGTTTGCAACCCCTGCTGCCGGTGTGTGTGTGTTTGTGCGTGAGGGGGGCAGGTATTCAAGCCTGCAGCTGGTTAAAAGGAAAATAAGAGCAGAGATTTTGCTGAGCTCGTCCAACTAACAGACTGAACGAGCACCTCAACACAGTGTGGAATTATCTCACAGGGAAAAACACAGGGAATAACGCTCAGAAACACGGTAAGACTTTCTCTCTCCACCTCTGTCACTCTGTTTCTTTGTGCTTCAAGGAGGCATTTAAACTGATCTCGTGGAAGTATCCGGGCTGCATTTGGACAGCTCAGCAAAATGAAAACACACACTAGGTGGAGAGCAAGAGAAAGTTGCTCTGGTTTTTCCAGTAGGATTGCTGCACAAAGGAAGCTTGTTGTATGCAGTCTGTCCGGCTTGCACTGTTTATGTTCTGACTGTTTCTCTCTCACACACACACACACACACAACAGCAAAAGAAAAGATGCAACAGAAATGCTGCTCTATTTATTTCCAATGAATTGTCTTTTCCTCACATTCATATATGGAAAAGGAGGATGTATACATGATGATGTACACATGACTTGTTCCTGACAAGGTCGGTGAAGTTTATTGAAGAGATTAATTGTGCTCTGTTAGTGGCTTTGTGCTTTTCTGAGTCTCATTTAAGGTGTTTGTGATTTAGAATTGTTTGCAGGCTCTTTACACGTGTGTGTGCGCGCGTGCGAGTGTGTGTGTGTCTGGCTTTCTTGTGGTAGTAGGAAGTGGTGGTTATGGATTATGTGTAAGTCAAGAACTGAAGTAAACCCGGCGCTTAAGCGGTGTGAGTGTGTGAACCTCCACTTCCTTTTGGCTGAGCGTCCGTCTCACACACAACCCACGTCCATTACCGGCATCCTGGAGTATTGTGATCAATCAAGAAACAATTGTGTTTTTGCGTATGTGTGTGTGGTGCCGTTGGCATTGGTGTGTGTATCTGTTGGATCCGCCCCTCATTAAAGCTCTCCACTTAAACAAAAAAACACAACATATTGTAGGAAGAACACACTTCATCATTGTCATTAGGAGATATTCAAAACATTCTATAGACATATATTTGTTAGCTATTTAAACGGGCACATGGTATGGACTTCCATTGTTTTTATATAAAGCTTATTATAATTAATAGACTAACCCTAATAGAAAACTTTTTGCATCTTTATACATGAATCGTTTTTCCAATTGAGAACCTCCCTGAATCTTTCTAAAGGGAGGTTTTGTCAGATTTAGCTCACATTTGGGGACAAATTTATCCCTAAACTATAGCATAGTACGCACACACTCACATACATACACACACACACATCTTCATTTCAAATCTGTGTCAGTATTGTGTTACACTTGACAATCGGCCCCTCTGTAACGCTCCATTCATCAGTACATCACCACCGGAAGAACATCCTCTTTTTTTTACCCACCCACCCTGACCATTTTCGTAATAGTAAATCAGACTTCAGTGTGACTGTCTGGCCTGGATCACATCTGACGTATTGTCGCCAGAGCCGGTTTTCATCAGAGCATACAAGCATGTGTCGCCCTTAGGCCAGTTTTGCTTTTAGCCTACATTGCAAATGGTTTAACAGCAGCTTTGTGCCGTGGAGCTCTGACTGAACTCAAATGACAGTGACATTTAACCTGAACTCTCCCTGGGCACAGGCTAGTGCTGTTAGCATTAGCATTGAGAGGGCTGTTTCATATAATGCCATAGTGATTAGCAGTGTGCTAATCTATTCATTAGCTGCTAATCTAATTGTCATTACTGGTAATGACAGGGCTGTTTGTGTATTTCTGTAATTGCTCAGGCTAGTTTCTATCGGGAAGTCCTGTTCCGCATCCTTTACCTTCCAATTTTTTTTAAATGTAAACAAAGTGATGGATGGTTAATTGTACCACTTTACCTGTACTTACTCTATTAGCGTAACTTTTATAAAATAAAAAAACCTGATATGTCAAAATAACAAAGATTCTAAAAGCTTTTAGTGGCTGTTTAGGTCTTACACATGGTTGGGCGCATAGCCTTTTTATTACCGCAAGCCAGTGCGAACACTTTTGACACATACGACTGCTTTGGAGTACATTTAATCAGAAGGCACGTGCGCCGTCGATGCAAACAGTCTGTGTTTTGAGACAAACAAGTGAACGGAGCTGATGACGAAATTTCGGTCTGGTGCAATGTGCGTGACGTAGCGGCAAGTGGGAAACCAAAGTATACTTTGCCTTTTACACTGCTTGACGTATATCTCATAATTGTTTATTATGGTTTTGTAGTAACAATAACTGTAGTAGTATTTTGGCAAAAACTATGGTTACCATGGTCAGTTTTTGTAAGAGTTATGTAGGGGTCTGGTTTTGAGACCTATATTGAGGAGACCTGGATTCCTTATCCTGCTGGCTTTGATTCAGTCCATGTCCATTGTAAGTTCTCTCTTTATTACTCCCTCTGATAGTTGTTTGTTCTTCTGCAGATGTGCACTCACAGAGGGGTGTGTGTGTGTGTGTGTGTGTGTGTGTGTGTGTGTGTGTGTCCTGAACCCCACCCCCCAGGACAGGCCTGGCTGAACGGAGGATTGTGCATTCATTGGAATGGAGAGAGAGAGAAAGAAAGAAAGAAAGAAAGAGGTGGCAGAGACGAGGTAGAGGGAGAAGGGAGGGAGGGAGGGAGGAATGATTGAGTGGGCTGCCTGAAGAAGAAAAGGAGATGTAGGAGAGAGAGAGAAGGGGGAGGGGAAGTGTTGCTTGGCTGGTGTTATACTCTTTGGTTGAAGGAGGAGAGGGGGAGGTGGGGAAGGTATAGACACTCAGCCGGTGAGTTTGAGAAAGAGAGATATGCAAACATTTGATGATGACAAAATGGACAGATTGATGGTGAACTGCTACAAATTGCTCCCGGGGTCATATGTGTGCATATGAGATATTGAATGCACTGACACTAGATGTGACGTGAACACATGTCAAATACTTACAAACTTTGACTTATGTGGACTTAACCAGATATTAATATATGTATATAGGCTAGTACCTAATAGTACAATTTAAACTTATAAAAGAACTCATTAGAATTTAATTGAATCAGATTTCATCATTTATACAAAATTTACTCACCCTTACAAAAGGAGATATTTTCCAGCAAGTTCACAATTGTTCATCAAAAAAGTATTTTTAAAATGTTATATTAATCGCGATAAGAAAATATAATGATCTCAGATTTTAAAAGTAGTAAAATGTGACTATATTGTATACTTGTTTCCTGTCATAATGCATTTATTTGTTCTTTATTAAATATTAAACATAATATTATACATTTCCTAAAGTCTAAGTGGGATGTTGACTGATTGAAAGAACTATTATTCATTGCAATATGCATTAAACCCTCATTTAATATTAATCAATCGGCAGGCTGTCTTCGTGTCAGGGCATCCAGCGCTGCATTGAACTCCATATGGAAAGCGTGTCTTGTTCTGATTTTAGCAGACTCTTGGACTTTGCATATGACAGAGTGTATCAGGCACACTGTGGAAAATGCATATTTGCGTTTTGCTGGCCATTTGTGGACCATTGTGTCCACTCCCAGTGGGGCTTGGGACTTCGAGTACCAGAGGGCACAGTGGATATTCTCCACTGAGGCAAATAGATCGATTTCTGCTTTGCCGAATATTTACCAAATCCTCAATACAGCTTGAGGATGAAGTCTCCATTCGCCCAGTGACACCCCTTGGCGTGACAATAGGTTCACGCTGTAATTCAGGCGGCCAGGGACATATGTTGCTCTCAGGGAGAGATGATGACGCGTCAGTCTCAGCAGTGGAGGTGAATGAATTCCGTCTCGGTGGTTTCTATATGCCACAACTGTCATGTTGTCTGAGCAAACAATACAGCTGATTGCTCTAGGCGGTTGATGTGCCACACTTTCTTTGCACCTATCCAGGTACCGAAAGTCGGGTGTCCATTGAACACCGCCCCCAATCTGTGTTGGAATAACAGTATAGTCACCTCTTTCCGCCCAACAACCTGCCCCTGCGCAACACCTCGCTGGTAAAATGCAGGAGCTGTCCAGGCTGCTAAAGCAGCTATACAGCGGCAGGATATAGTAATGCACATACGCCCTTGGTGCCAAGCATATCGTGGCACATGACGCTTCAGCCAGCACTGAAGAGGTCTCGTGTAAGAGACTTAATGGAATGATGGTGGATGCCACCGCCATAAACCCAAATGCTTTCTGAACTGAGACAGACACTGCAGAGTAGCCTGAACACACTCGCTCGTGAAGTTTAAGGTGAACTCCACGAAAAAGGGAGGATTTTTATTTGGCTGGGGGAGAGCATGCTGTTCACATTGAGGCCCAAGCTGTTTAAATGTTGAAGCAGTAAGTCTCTGTGCTGGCATAAAAGTTCCTCTGATTGTGACAGTGACAGCCAACCGTCAATGTAGTTCAAGATGTACATGTCACTGTTTCAGAGGGGCGAGATCCGCATCGATGCACTTTGTGAATGTGCGAGGAGCCAGAGACAGTCTGAAGGGCAGGACTTTGAATTGATACTCTGTTCCCTCAAGCGCGAATCTCAAAAACATCCTGTGATGTTGTACAATTTGTATATGAAAGTATGCATCCTTCAGATCTATCGACGCAAACAATCATGTGGACATACAGTACATGCGATAAGATCTGTATGTGAGTAATCATTTTGAAAGGGGGCTTCATGATTGCGCAATTTAAATGTCACAGATCCGGCCCGAAGTCTGCCATCTTTATTTGGGACAAAAAAATTCTGCTGTACAACCCTTTTTTCCAGTGAAAATTTGGCACAATTTCTATTGCGATTTTCACAAGGAGATTGTGTATTTCGGCTCGTAACTCTGGCACGTCTCCGGAAACTGGGCGACCAGCTTGCAAATTGGATCATATAACCATGTGCAATCTTTTTTGCACCCATTCGGAAATACCTGTTAGGCCTCACTGGTGGCTTGGTGATGGCAGGTGCCGGTGCTGAGGTAGCATGCATTGGGCTTTTAGCTGGGTGGTGGCTCAAAATAGAGAGAGGGCATGCCGGCTGTAATATGCTCCTTTTGGGCTTGAAGTGTCTGTTAGCTTGTAATTGCTGCTGAGTTGTGACATTATGTTCAGCAGACTTATTCACTGAGCCGTCAAAGAGGTTGGCTGGAGACAAGCATCCAACAGAGAGGCCTTTTCCCTGTCAATCATGTCCGTGAGGGTCAGCCATATATGTCGATCCAGAATGACCAGGTTGCCCATGGACTTGCCGATGGCCTGCGCTGTGACTTTCATGGCACGCAGCGCTAATTCTGTAGCAGCACAGAGCTCTTTGAACGTCTCTGGCTCGACGCCTTGCTCGTCCATTTGCCTGAGGAGCTTGGCTTGGAATACCTCCAGCCATTGCATGGAGTCCTGATCCAGTTTGTCCTGCCACCGAGTAAACTTTTTCCAGCCAGTGCGGACATCTTACACCCTGTTACTCGCTGGGCAGAGGTGTGTTGCTACCACCTCCTACACAGGGGGTTGATGGGCATAGCTGTTCTCTTCCCCATGATGCACACTGAAAAGGGCTGACTCCGCTATGTGTCTCTCACACAGTGAACACTTACGGAACACGACATCTTTAAAAAGATGTGAACACATAAGTGTTCTCTTTAAGATATATAAATATATAAATAAATATATATTTATATTTATATAACACAAAATACAATACACAATATGCAATTGCTTTGTAAGGATACACAACACCTGGCGAAGCACTGCAGGGAATCAGGATGCTGAGGCCCATTCACCAGCGACTCTTCAAGCAGCGAGGTGGAGTGATGTTCGCCGGAGCACTGCAGGGGAGCGGAGAGTCTTCTTGTTGCCACGAAGATTCCGCCCACTGACTTGTGTATATCGACGCTAAAGGTAGAGGGCTTCTAGGCAAGAGATGATCACTGTCTTCAAGGAAGAAAATCTGAGGAAATGGTGTTTGTGCACCTGTTTTTATAGCAGACAGTTTCTTGCCAAAACAGTCGGGGCTCAAACACCATTGGCAATATTATAAAAAATTGGCTTTATTGTAGAGAGGTTTCAACTAGGTCATGTAAGAAGGCACTCCCCCATATGCGTTAATAAACGCAATGTCAAGTGTTCTGAGTTGTAAGGGAACTCATGCTGCTTTTTTCATGCCACGAAAGCGTATAAAGACCAGGGAATTTGTGTTGCACCAGGTTTGATGTCAATGGCAGTGTGAACATTCTTCACATTTCAGGGAAGTCCTGTGGGTTTGGAATGGCACATAGATGAGTAAATGATGACAGAATTTCCTTTCATGTGTGTGCGTGTGTGTGTGTGTGTGTGTGTGTGTGTGTGTGTGTGTGTGTGTGTGTGTGTGTGTGTGTGTGTGTGTGTGAAATAGACCTTTAAAATTAATAGTTTCATTGTATGTGTTTATTAATGCATTGGAAAAGTTTTTGAAAGCTGGGTGAATGTTTTGGACTGAAAGTGCAGGTGGTGCACATGGATTCTAAGTGAGATCAAGCTTGATTTGTTTTGTTTGCTAAATGCTTTTGGGAATCATAGAGATGGGAGGATAGATCTGAACAATCTGGATATCTGTCTTTCCTCTATCTCCCTCTTTTCTCAGAGTCAAGACTTTCTCACACACACAATCTCATAAATTCGCCATTATCCTTAGCCTGCAACCTGATCACTCCAAACACACATGCCTACTTTTTCTCGTTTAAGTCTCCTGGGAATAAGGTGGTAGTGACACACACACACACTTCCACATGCTTAAATATACAACCAAAAATTATTGGTTGTATATTTAAGCATGTGTAAGTGTGTTGAGTTTACGAAAATCATATCGAGTCTCCCGTATTCAAGAAATCATGATGACGCTCGAGTGTTTTTGTTTGAAAAGATGACACGGAACCAGTCCTATTATTTCTATGGCCATGTTCAAACGTATACAGTACGTTTTCATTTGATTTCATTTCTGCATTAATTTGGTTACATTTAAATTCTTCCACTAAAAACGCTCTTCATAACCACATACATTGGGAAAACGATGATGTTAGTCTGCATCTTTGTATATCGTCGGCTCATGCGCCTGCCGTTGACTATGTTATAAGAGTATCACAAAGAAATTGTGTGCATACATTTTATGTATGGGCTCATGGTCATAAGAGAGTACAGCAAAAAGTACCAAAAGTATTGGCAGTGACATACATTTTGTGTTTTGCAAAGTGCTGCTTCAGTATTTGTAGATTATTTTTTCAAATGTTTCTATGGTGTACTGGAAAACAATGATAAGCATTTCATGAGTTTTAAAGGTTTTTATTGGCAAAAACATTCAATGTATGCAATGATTCAATATTTGCAGTGTTGACCCTTGTTCTTCATAACCTCTGCAAATCGCTCTGGCATGCTGGATATCAGCTTCTGGGCCAAATCCTGACTGATGGGTGATCCATTCTTGCCTTATTAGTGCTTGGAGTTGATCACAATTTGTGGGCTTCTGCTTGTCCAGTAGCCTTTTGAGGATTGACCACAGGTTCTCTATGGGATTAAGAATTCGGGAAGTTGCCTGGGCACGGATCCAAACTTTCAATGTAATGATCTCCGAGCCACTTCATTATCACTCTTGCCTTGTGACATGGTGCTCCATCATGCTGGAAAATCATCACCAAATTGCTCCTGGATCATTGGGAGAAGTTGCTCTTGCAGGACGTTTTGATACCATTCTTTATTCATGGCAGTGTTTTTGGGCAGAATTGTGAGAGAGCCCACTCCCTTGGATGAAAAGCAACCCCACTCATGGATGGTCTCAGGATACTTCACTGTTGGCATGACACAGGACTCATGGTAGTGTTCACCTTTTCTTCTCCAGACTATCGGTTTTCCAGGAGTTCCCATACAATCGGAAGGGGGGCTTCATAAGAGAGAATAACTTTGCACCAGTCTTCTGCTGTCCGATCCTTGTACTTCCTGCAAAATTTCAGTCTTACCGTGATGTTATTCTTAGAGAGAAGTGGCTTCTTTGTTGCCCTTCTTGACACCAGGCCATTGTCCAAAAGTCATTTGTGCATGCAGATGCACTCACATCAACCTGCTGCCAATAATGAGCAAGCTCTGCACTGGTTGAGACACGATTCCGTATATGACGCCTCAGGAGGAGATGGGCCTGGTGCTTGCTGGACACTCTGGGCCGTCCTGAAGCCTTCTTCACTGAAGTTGAACCTCTCTCCTTGAAGTTCTTGATGACCCGGTAAAAGGTTCTTTCAGGTGCAATATTCTTTGCAGCAATTTCCTTGCATGTGAGGACATTTTGATGCAAAGCGATGATGGCTGCTCGTCTTTCTTTAGAGGTAACCATTGCTAACAAGAGTGATTTCACCTGACTTGTACTCATTCACACTTTCCCAGGTGCTGCTGATATGATTAGTGAAATTATGTTAGTTGGTCATTTTGTGCCAGGACCGAAGAACTGTGAAATGTGGGTTTTTGTGATAAAGTTTAGTTTTTTGGCCAATGAAGCTTTTTACAATTATTTAAAATGCATCTGATCACTCTGCACAATAAAATAGACTGGTATGATTTCAGTCGAACCAAAGCACTTATATGACATTTTGGGAATATTTACACCTTTGTAGGTGTTTGAGACACATTTCAATCGAGACTCAGTCAAGTGTAAATACATATAGCTGTTCAAACTACATATGTCAACTTTACTCCGCCCAAACAGCACTATGCTGTTACCGAGTATTTGGATCTGGGCTCGCATTACGCAATAAATAATACCAAATGAAGAAACGGATACACGTTGTCACGCATAGACCTAGATTACCTACGACAAGCCCCGATGGGAAAAATACACAGCTCACACAGACACACACACACGCACTGGGCAAAGTCACTTGGGATCACATAATAAATCACGTCTTTTAAATTAACTGCCTAGCATTAGCATAATCACTGAAGTGAACTCCTATAGCATATATCATGCATATAACTTTGGAATTGAAGATCGGATTTATACCCGTTTGGCAGAGATACATTAGCCTCGTTTCCACCATCGGGCTCCGTTCTCAACTGCACTGGTGGTATGGCATAGGATGTGGCGACTCGTTTAGTGTATCTTCATGATTTCATGATGATGCTTAATTAGTATTGTAGGCTACATTTATTTTTCTACATGCCTTTTTCATCAGAGAAGTAGATTACTAGCTCATTTAAACTCAAACTACATCAATGTATTCTCTTATAGCCTTCTATTTTCATATTATAGGCATATACAATTGTGTAAAAAAAAAAACTTCCTTTTTAGCTAGTCTGGGAATTTTACCTTTCTGCATGTTCATGTCCGGTGGCAAACACAAGCCTTCAGGAAATGATGGTACATCTTTCGCCATTTTATCTTTACTTTTCTTTTTGTGACGTGGTCTGTGTCTTTGCTGTTTGTTAGCAGAGAAAAACCATGGGAAAAAAGCAGTCCTAAAAATTGGAAAATTTGATCATTCTCCATAGCGCGTCGCACTCGTCCCAATGTTTACCTCTCACGCCGTCGCCGACAGGCTGATCTGTTACGTACTGTACATTATCCTGAATTCACTGCACCACAGTGGAAAAAGATACCTTAACTGCACCAGCTGGCCCGGATCAGCACGGAACAGAACAGTTTTGCGATGAGAACTGTACGGCCTGCTGGTGGAAAATTGATGTGGCCAAGTGTAAATGGATTGTGCTTATTCAGTTGGATAGCAATCCGATCAGTAAAAATGCATCAAGTGACCAAGTGTAAAAAAAAAAACAACTTTTAATTTGATGAATTATTGTTTAATTCCAACTGAAATGTATCTTTTTAAGTGTATGACAATTTACTGATTGAGAGTGCAGGAGCACTTTAATGCATGGACTTACACAGGCTGAAACCCAGTAGACCAAGACTCCCTAGGGGTCCCCATTTGCGGTGTCCCCCACCCTATTCTTCCCCATCGACATTCGCGGGAGAAGCACATCTAAATGCATTTAGCGGGAGACACTGATATAAACTTGATGACGTTGTGCAACCATGAAAGCCGTCTGTGTAGTGCATGTTTAGGACCAGAAATTGGCCGTAAAAACAATCATAAACCCAAACAGACAGATTGTGGTTGAGGCTTTGTGTGTGTGTTTTCTATTGTCTTTAATTCTGTCTGTGATCTGCCTCTGTTCTTTTTCATTTATATCCTCCTGTCTGTGTTTGTCTGCTGACATTTGCAAACACTTTCTTGTTAGACATGAAATTGTGTGTGTGTGTGTGTGTGTGTGTGTGTGTGTGTGTGTGTGTGTGTGTGTGTGTGTGTGTGTGTGTTTGTGTTTCATGGGAACAGTAAACTCATGTTCTGTCAGCCATAGGATTTTGAAATGTCTTAGCTCCACATTTCAGCAGTCACGTTCACCTGTCTGGAGGAACCCATACAAAATTATGCTCAGTGAAAGAACGAAACACCCCAAAATCAAGTTCTCAGCAGATGCGTTATGAGCCGTGACCCTTCATTGACCCCATGATCGATGCCCGTTTTGCATTACTGAAATCGAGTCATGTGACTGAGCGATAGGGTTACACCATCAATAGGTGAAATGGCACCCTGCCAATCGATGCAAAGACCGTAGAGATATGGAGAGAAAGGTCAAAGTGTGTGTTATTGAGTGTGCTTTCTCCATTATGTTATTCACCATTATTTTCATTTTCACTTGTTCTGTAATGCTATTAAGTAGGTGCTGGCCTTCTAACCCAGATCTGCAGTGAGCGTTGATCTCTTGTGTACATGTGTATGTGTGTGTTTTTGAGAGAACGACTTAACATATACTATGACCTGTTGTTTAGGGTCTGTATGTTAAGGTGTGTGTGTGTGTGTGTGTGTGTGTGTGTGTGTGTGTGTGTGTGTGTGTGTGTGTGTGTGTGTGGGGGATAAGAACTGGAGCCGGTCAGGCTGCTCAAGAGTCTGTATGAGATTTAGTGCCTTTCTCTGGACTGTTGTGTGTGTGTGTGTGTGTGTGTGTGTGTGTGTGTGTGTGTGTGTGTGTGTGTGTGTGTGTGTGTGTGTGTGTGTGTGTTTGCTCTGCCTCTGCTGTGTGTTTCACACTCCAGCAACTTGATCAGTTTCCTGGATGAGGGACCCTGTATAGACGACCCCTGTGTGTGTCAGGTTGCAGTCAGTGTCATTGTTGATGATGTAATTGATTTCTCACTCTTCTTGTTTCTGTTGTGTGAGATGTCTGGAGCTCTAATCCAGCTGCATTAATGGTGTTTGGGTGTGTATCAATGTGTAATGTGATTTTATGACTCTTGGTTTCATAGATTAAGGTGAGTTTGTATATGTGTCATGTAACATAATGGCAGGATTGATGCTCCTTGTCTTGAAAGGAGGGTGAGACTTCCAGGTGGATGGGGTGGGTGTTCGCGTGATATGAGCGTGAAGCGATCATCTGTGTTCCTCTACTGCTTTCGGGTCCTTTAATAACATTTAACGTGTGAGTAAGGGCAGCCGGTGGACTTTCTAGTGCCCTCCTAGGGTAAGAAGGTGCCCCCCTAGTGAGTTGGTGCCCTACGCAGACTCAGGCGTAGTCTGCTTATTGGGAGCGGTGGTACTGCTTAAAAAAGATTCCCAGCTCACACAAAGTATTCAGATGAATTAGCATTTTTTAAAGATATGTTTTGTTTTCAATAAGCTCAAGCAACAGCATTTGTTGCATAATGTTGATGACCACAGATTTATTTGTTTATTTATTTACAACTTTTCCATGAGTATTTTCTTTAAAGAAAAAAACACAGTCACGTTAACACACTTTCGATGGAATTACACAGGGCCAGGCAAAACGTTAAAAATACACCGTTTCAAAAGAATAGCCTCAAGAATTAAACATTCTCTGTGTTAATATGACTAGTGTGATCAAATTGGTTAACATTTTTTACTCATGACCATTAGAGCCAGTAACGTGCATGCAAGGATACAAGAAAAGTACTTTTTACATAGAGAAATATTCATACACAGGAATTAGTTTGTTGATGAATAACTAAAGGTTCATCTGCCTACAACAGTAGTCCCATTTACGTCCATTGTAAGTGCCTTAAACCTGGTTTACATCTGGTTTTAACATTCATCTCAGGTGATACAGTCATAAATGGACAGCTTTAAATATCGGTGTAAACGGGCTCCAATACGTTTTTTAACACTTTAACCACACTATGAGGTATGTAGAAACTGCGGAGGTCACACTGCATTTGTAGCATAAACCCTAATCCATTCTGATGTGTCCTGCACAACAATAACTAACTTTTTATGCACCTGTCAATCATCCACTGCGCTAAAATAAGTTTTAAACTTTGATCTCTATGTATGGAACAAGACTTCACATACCTCTTCTGTATGACTGACTTCAACATGCAATGGCACCAGTGCTCGAAGTGGAACAACATTGGTGCCGGTACTCCTTTGATGTGTTTCCCCTGAGCGTTTCTCTGTCTGTGCAACATTACCACCATCACAGAAGAGCTGCCGGAACGCAGGGCTTGCTGCCAGTACTATGACGTACTCATTTTGTCATCGTTGCCATTACTGCATGAGCACAAAATGGCACAGATTAAGGGCACACATTTAAAGTTAATTTAATGCAGGTGCACAACTAAAGCCTACTGCACACTGTGCAGTTTTTACGGCCCTTATGATTGTTGTTTGTCTGACTGTACAATATGATACCGTTGTGATCCTGGGTAAAAACTATGGCACACTGTATCATTATATCAGACAGTATGATGCACATATGAATTTTAGTCCCAAATGTTCAGATTTACAGCACTGTCTTGGTGGATTTCGTAGGAGCAGTCACATTGTATCGTTGCTTAAAATTTCTGACACTGCCAGAACTTTGTGGGAGGCTGAGATTCATCGCAACGGCAATGTGTGAACATGTCACACCAAATGATAAAAAACTGCTGGTATGCCGTGCAATAAGAGAAGTCTTTACGATCCACTAAATTTGTCCATTGTAGAAACGTTTAGGCAATTTTTGTGTGGTTTATCATCATGCTGTAAGAACCTGATGTTGTGAGGGATGGATGTTGTCACAAAATCAGAATCGAAATGGTCACATAAGATGCATTTGTGAAGCATGTTACTACCAGGCTTAAACAACAATCTCTTTTGGCTGAACCCTTGTGGTCGGCTCACCCGAGATGAGTTAGTACCAGGTGTAAACAGAGCCTTAATCCCGAAGTATACTTTGGTTTTTACCCATATGCTAGCGTATAAGTACAGTAGATTACGCTAGCCTTTCAAAGCACTCCATTTGACTGTACGTGCAGACACAGGCGTTTGAAGCATTCACGCAAAGACTACGACTGCTATGCTACAGTACACATTATTTTTAAAGTTTAGACCTATAAAGATGTCTTTATATTCCTTCGGACTCGAGTTATACAAATGCAGGTATTTCCTTACTTCCTCACACATGCGATCTTGACATGCACAACCGCTGTTGTTGTTTCCACCTAATGTTGTTCACCAGCATTTACATCATCTTCTTGCACTACTTCGTGACAGCAACGGCCGATTTGAGAGTGTTGCCACCTTGTGGATCCACTTAGTGCAAACAATTCCAGGCACATGCACATACTATGCGTACAAAGTACTAGTGGATAGAAAGATCTGGCTGTATGCCTACAGTGCTTGCTTGACCTGCTGATGATTAAGTTTCTGTAACTTGCTCTGTACGCATACACTAGCATACCTGTAAAAAAACAAAATATACTTTGGTCTTTCCTGTAACCATGACTTTGTTACAGCGCTCTGTTTTACATGATGTTGTAATGCAATTATTTTCTCTTAGACCAGAATGATGCCAGTCTCTTTAGAGGTCAGGACACTTTAAGCTTTTAGCTGCGAGATGAGATCATTAATAAGAGTCAGAGAGAGAGAATGAGAGAGATTTAAGATTTAGATGCTGAATATTCTTCTGTGTTGAGCTGGCTAGATCGTGTGGCCACCTTCAGTGCAGCAGGTGCGAGATACAAGGAGACATCAGAGCTGAGTGTGCGTGTTTGTGTATGTGTAAAGCTGATCCCATTTGTTTTTAGCTGCAGTATCAATGATGACTGTGGATGTTGCTTTCATTGAATGTTTATGTGGAGCCATTTGCTTGCAGCTATAGTTTTGTTCCCTGCTGTGTGTGTATGTAAGTATGTGTGTGTGTGTGTGTGTGTGTGTGTTCTTGTGCTCTGGTTGAGAATAAATAGAACAGCAGTGTGATTTCACACCCCTCCTCCTCTCTTCCCATCCCCCTCATCTCTCTCTCTCTCTCTCTCTCTCTCTCTCTCTCTCTCTCTCCCTCTCCCCTCAGCATCAGTGCATCTGTGTCATGTCACTGGGTTCTGTCTCCCAGTGTAACCCTCCCCCTCCCTCACACACAAATGCTCTCACTCTTTCTCTGTTCTTCTCTCTCTTTATATGTCACCTTTTCTCCATATATATATATTTTCTCTTATAGATGCAGTGCCTTTGTATAAACGCATCTGTGTGTGTGTGTGTGTGTGTGTGTGTGTCCTCAGGCTCCTCCCCTAGGGAGAGACTGGCAGGTGTGGAACAGATTCTGCCTCACTGACTCTTTCTCTGCACACAAACTCATAGTTTGTATTACTGTGCTGTCATAGTATGTGTGATCTCATGTGATATTAACAGTGTATAAACAAGGTTTCTTCACTTTGCAGTCGAATCTGAATCCAAACCCTCAAATCAAAATACAAATCACACCTTCCTACCTCTTTCTCCAGTCCATTTAACCTCATTATTCCTTACTCTTCAGATGGTCTTCTTCTCCATCTATTTTATTTTCCTCTTTTGTGCAAACATTTGCACACCCATCATGTTTTAAATGTGTTTTTGTTTGTCTTTGGACATATCCAAGTGTTTATTCAAACACACAGTTGAATCAGTGTTGACATAAGAAGTGATGTGTAAGCAATAGTGTGAATGTGTGTGCTTGCTGATACTTGTCAGTGAGTTCTTCTTTGCGTGTGTGCGTGTGTGCGTGTGTGTGTGTGTGTGTGTGTGTGTGTGTGTGTGTGAGCGTGTATTTATCACTTTGTGGGGACCAAATGTCCCCATAAGGATAGTAAAACCCGAAATTTTTGACCTTGTGGGGACATTTTGTCGGTCCCCATGAGGAAAACAGCTTATAAATCATACTAAATTAGGTTTTTTGAAAATGTAAAAATGCAGAATGTTTTTTGTGAGGGTTAGGTTTAGGGGTAGGGTTAGGTTTAGGGGATAGAATATAAAGTTTGTACAGTATAAAAACCATTATGTCTATGGAAAGTCCCCATAAAACATGGAAACACAACAAGTGTGTGGGGGTGTGTGTGGGTGTGTGTGGTGTGTGTGTGTGTGTGTGTGTGTGTGTGTGTGTGTGTGTGTGTGTGGTCTTGTGGTTCAGAGATACCATGTGTCGATCAGGTGGCAGTTTGAGCGATTAAGTCTTTATGTGAATGTGATTTTTAGTATATACAGATGGACTTACTAATGGGTTAAACTAAAATGTATGCACACAAAAATACACACACACACACACACCACACTATCATAGACACTATTCAGTTTATAGTACATGCACACACACTCTTTCAGTCTAAAAAATCACAAAAACCATATACAAAGTTAGTCATAAACGCACGTGACCAAATTGCATTTGAGGTGTGAACGCTAATCCATCCTGAATGCGTACAGCTGTGAAGCACCTCCTCGTACCTGTCAATCAATCAGTTTTAATTTTTCCGTTTACAAGCAGCTTTAAAAGGACAAAGCATCTGAACAGAAAATTTGAAAAAGTGGATGCACACAATAACTTAATGGATGATCTTCAGTCTGTCAAATAAATATATCCAGGGACACAACTGAGAAGCACAAATATCCTTTAATATAGGTACTCTACTAAAACAACAGATAATTCAACTCAAAATGTTGCGCTTGTGTTTAGATTAAATTTCACACCAGATTTATTTGCACTTTGACAACTTTTTTGCTACATTATCATGCAGTAACGCATGTCCTCATAAAATCAGAGACACGGCCCTTGAAATCCATGCGTGTACATTACGTTTGGTCTTCGCTATAAGCTATGTATAATGTCATTTCACTTAATCCGGCTGATCTCAGCTCAGGACACTCTGGACTGAACATTAAAGGGTTAAACTTTTGGCACACCAAGTCATGTGACAAAATACCATGGTGCCGATTACAGCAGAGTTTGTCTTTGGGAGAAACGCCAACAAAACTACACCTGGTAAGAAACCTCTTTACATTTATACATTGAAGCCGGAGTCTCTAGTTTCATCCGATATGCCATTTAGAAATTTTAATGACACAATTGTTAAACACAATGACTGCAGGTGTGGACTACAGGACTTTTTTCTTTAGAAATCCTACATTCACTGTGCATTATCACATTGAGAATCAATGGGTTCATCCAAAAGCTGGAAAGAGGACTTTTTACGTTTCGACCACTCAACATGGTTGTCAGACATGGGACAATGATAATTAGTACATAGATTCAGAATTTATAATGCTTAATTTTATTTTAACATGTTTGGCAGTGATTGGACGAATCTGGCCATTACTTATATCAGAATATACTATGCTAATTTCTGATTGGTAAAATGCTTCAGCACTGGCTCTCACTTGTTTGTTTGACATTCTCAGGAGGTTAAATTTATAGTGTAAACCGAGATGTGTCTTGCCTGACCACATGTGATCAGATAACCCGAGACACATCTTACTACCAGGTGTAAACAGGGTCCAAGAGTCCACACACAAAGGCCTTCATACCATGAGCAAATATTTGCCACAAATTCCATGAATAATAATTTAAATCAAAACTATGCTATCCTATGAGTTTATTCACACCAGGTATGCAAAGTTTTCTGACAGGTTTTTTTTTTTTTTCATCCTGCGACCATTATGAAAGAAGTTTTAGTCATGAGTCTGAAGTCGCTGTTGCATTCTCCAGTGCAATAATGATGCTAACACAATTAAAGACAAACATTAAACACATCTGGCTATTATGTGAAGCTGGCATTGTCTTGGCTTTCTCCATATTTTGTTGTTTTAGGTTGATTCACAAACCTTTAAGTAGAGCTTTACTTGCTTGTGCTTAATATTTTTGGTTATGTTTGAAAACTTTTGTAGTATTCGAATAGTGTTCATTTTCAGTTTCTCCTCTCTTGTCTATTTGAAACCAGAACATTTTTCTTTTCATTCATGCCAGAAAAATGTAAAAACAGTGCACATGCACTTTGTCATTTGTACTTGGACAGGCAGGTGAAGACTGTAGCTTGACTACAAAAAAACCTGCTGGAGCTCAGTGAGAGCTGCACATGTAAACATACTGACTGACTTACAGGCTGTAAAACATTCAGACCGAATCTCTGCCTATGTATGTCTTTACCCTTTTCCACACACACAGCCCTGGTGATGTTTTTGACAGTAGAACTGCTAGTCAGCATTAAATGCTACAGACTGCATTTACAGTGTTTGGTGTAGTGTTTAATGACAGTCTTGTGTCTGTCTGCACCTGTCCCATTAACACTGGAGGAAGGAAGGCCCCTGTTCACTTCAAGTCTGTTTAACCGTGAGATTGATTTATGCAAAAAGTTAATGCCTCAGGGTTTAGGATTTTTTTTTCTATTTGTGTTTGTAATGGAGAAGTTGAAGAAACGTGTACAAGCTTGTTTGTTGATCATCTCACCATGTTTCAATCTGGCTGACTTGTTTTTGTTCCTCGCTCCATTTTTGCATGTGTGTATGTGTGGGTGCATGCGCGAGAGAGAGAGAGTTTTGTATAGTCTGGTTGCTCTTTGTGGATCTGTGGATGGAGACGGAGAATCCTTTATTGAAGTTTTTTGGGGGGAAGAGAGAAAATAGTTGTTTTGTTGTGGCCTGAAGTCATTTTCTCCACCTCATCAAGAGTAATGTGGTCAGCTGCATGCAAGAGAAATGGACCACACCCTCATGAATGATCGACAGATGTTCAAAGACGCTTTAAATATTCATCAAGAGTTCAAATGCACATGAACATATGCAGACACTCTCAAGGGAGCCAGCATTTCGTGCTAGGGATCCAGTTTGGCTTTGTTGGTTACTGTTATGATTATAGAGTATTTGTGCACATGTGTGTGTGGGTACAGGTTTGCATGTGGGTAATTTTCACAAACCATACATGGCTCAATCTGACCTTTTCATGAGATATGTGGCAGAAGTTCACTAACCCAGATCTTCACCGCAGTTTCTGCACCCCGCCCACCTCCATACTCACCCACACACACAAACTGATCGCAATCTCAACCACACAGACGCACACAGTCTAGTGGGCAGCGACCCGATAGACCAAAACAAATAAACAGACATGCATGCAGAGGTAAGCAGGGTCCTTTTGACCTGGTATCACTGTCTCATGTAACTATGTAGGAGTTTCTGAAGCTCAGCTGGTAAAATACATGATGCTCAATGCCAATTTCATGGGTTCAGTTCCCAGGCAAAAGACATATTTTGATAAAATGTACACCTTGAATGCACTGTAATTCATTTTGGAAATGGATGAAAATGTAATGTTAGAGACACTAACTGCATTAAGTGTATTTCAGAGAATAAGTTTTTTCATATGGTGAATATAAGGGAACTTGCTAATGTAAGCATCACTATTACAGTTGACGCCGCCTTAAAAGTGCTTCTGACAATCCTGTCTTAGCAACTGGTGCCCTGCTGCCATTATACTGGGTCATTTGAAATAGTGACTCGAGTTACCCGGAGAGGATACACGCAATGTCTTTTTTTGTTGTTGTTGTTATAAATAATCTTTAAATAAATCTGGAAAAGAGTATGTTATGGATTAAACTGTCAACCCTCATTCCCAAATGAACATATAACATCTGCAACGACACCTACATATTGCTCAAAGGTAAATTAAAGCTAATAACTGAATATTAATTCATTTATGTATTGATTCAAGTCATAGTAAAAGTGATAGTAAATAAACAGTTCACAGCATCACACATTCACTTATGCTAATGTTATCAGGTGTGTAATGTTATCGCCATTAAATTAGGTTTTTCTCTTTTCGAGGGACTGTAATATTCGTTTGCCTTGATTCTGATTCACAGTCTCCACAGTTTTTAATCAAATTACTGTAATTTAACAATTAATTTTTTCAAAAAACTTCAGATAAATAAGCATCACAATGTTGCTCATATTGCACAAGCCCCTAACCCCAAGTATTAAACTTTGCCATATAGTGCAATGTGTGGAAACAATGATACCTCAAATAATGTGGCTTTTAAGTAGGGTTGGGATGCGAGAACCAGTTCTAGAAACCGGTTACATTTTTAAAAACATAGCGTAACCAAATGATTGTCATGAATTTCAGTTCCATTAACGGTTCTTGAACTTGCATTCTGCTGGCATTGCAGACAGGACATAGTACTATAATACACTGACAGACCTTCTTGTGCTACAATTTAGTGGCACTGCACATCCACTATTGAATCAACAGAGCAAAACATTCTGCCTGACCAACGTAGTCTGATTCTCGAACAAGTGGTTCTTTTGAATCTACTTAGCAATACAATGATCGGGTTTATTTAAATCGACAGCACGAAAAATACAGTGCGACCAGTGTTGCATGATTCCCAAACAAATGACTCTTATGAGTCGGTTCTTCTGAATCTACACAGCAAAAAATGCAGCGCTACCTCCCGAACCAATGACTCTTATCAGCCAGTTATTTTTAGAGTATGAAAAACGTACTGTACCCAAGTCCTTCATTTCAAACCAAGAACTGTTACTGTGTTATGTGTAACATACTGTGTGTGGAACCATTAAGGAACATGAATCGTTTAGAGGAATTGGAACCCGAATCTTTACATTCCTTACAATTCTCATCACTATTGTTAGGAAATGATCGGACTTACGATTTTCAATCACATAGACTTGAATTGAAGGAGGGACTCCAGCCATATCTAGAGACCAGAAAATAAAAAAGACATGGGGTGTTTCTTTTGATCTGAACACTGGGCCAGTTGCAACCACTTAGTAAAAACTCAGAACACCCTAGCAACTGCATAGCAAAGCCTTAGCAACCACTGACGCCAACACAGCATTGTGGTGGCGACTTTTTTGCACAGTCAATCACAGCTAAAAATCTATTTGCATGTTTGTGCTTATGTTAATATTTTAGTGTGTGTCTATTGTCCCAACAAGAGGAGCTGCTATGAGTCATATGGTGACTAACCATCAGAACAGCTGCATACAGAACCTTGATTTACTCAAGACAAGCTAACACATGAACACACTCACATGCACACGCACTTAAACTTACACATTGTGAGACCCATAAAAGCGGCGTCCACTTACGTTGGTGTCATCGTAAGGGTTGGTTGTTGGAAACAGGTGTGGTAAGGAGTTTGGTTAGGTAAGTAAAGTGATATAACCTCACTGCTCTAGAACACATGAGGTTGATAAACTGTCAGGGATTTTTGCTATCAAGGTTTTGGGCCCTCAGGGATGGAAAAGCTTTTCAGACATAGTTACTGTTTTACCAAGAAACGTTGCTTTTTTTAACATAGTTTTGCCCTTTGGGGGAAAATAATGTTTTAGAAAAGAATAGTGTGTGTGTAAGCAATCGGCATTCTGCCAGGCGTCTTTTGGAGGTCATTAATGCAATGGAAGAACAGGTTTTCTGGGTTAGCAAAGTGTAGCGCTCAGGTGTGCATCATTGTAGTAGGTCAGTATGTTTGATGTCCTGGATGAACACCATTAAAGAATAAACCAATCCTTCTGTCTGCATTTCAACTTTATGATGGCTTAATTACAGGATTTGTAAAATAGCATTGTTTGCTAATGCATTACAGTTGGTTTGAAAGCAAACATCTCATGTGTTCAGTATGCCACAGGTTTGGTATCTTATCAGTAGTTATATGAATGCTGAACCGGATGGTTTGAGTTGATTTGACCTTTTGATTTTTCATTATGCTTTGATAGAGAGTGTGAGTGTGAGTGTGTGAATTAAATGTGCTATAACAAATAAACTTGACTTGCAGTGAGAATTTAAAGCAATTATGGTTGGGAATCAGCAGGGACCTGGCTATATGAGATTATAACAATATCTGGGTCACAATATGAAAATATTGCAATTATATTTGTTTAGTGGATTACTATTCAAAATTGTGTTATTGCAATCTTTCACATGCATGTTTCTTATATGTCTGCATTGGACTTCTGTGTTTTGTACATTTAGCTAGGGTATGTTTTGGGCTCTGAGTTCAGAATGATTTTAGTCAAATTTAAGGAAGATTTGAGTGTGCCTGACTTCCTCTGTAAATGAATCACTTTTTTCCCCCAACTATTATTGTGAAAAGTTTAACGACAGATTCTTGGCTTGAGAATATCAGTATATTGTTGAGTGAGCATCGTTCCCCTCCTCAGTCTCATGAACACTTTTAATCTGGGTGTCGTACTCTTCCTCATATACTCACATTTCTTCCTGTTTGTTTGGTCTGTGTCCTCTTATAATCCTCCCTTCAACTTCAGACAGTAGATTAGTCCTCTTTCTCCCTCCCTCCCTCTCACTTTTGGTTGTGGAGATAGACACTGGCCTTTTCTCATCTAACTCCTGTATACTCCCCCTCACTGTGACCTTTGAGCTCATGCAGTCTGTCAAGGTTCAGAGTGGCATTTAAAATGAAGCACTAGATGCAAGCTTTGAGATTCATCAAAGATAGCATCTTCTTCAACCCTCTCTCTCTCTCTCTCTCTCTCTCTCTGTGTCTCTTTCTTTATAAAGGTAGTTATTAACTGGTTTGCTGTGTATTATTATTGTCCTAGGCCAGTTACTTTCCAAAATTAGATGCAAAATGTGCTGCCACAGTGCTAGGGTGTTACTACAGTATATGATTGCTAATTTATTCTGGGTGGTTGCTAGGGTTTTTTTATTTGGTTGTTAGGTAGTTGATTACGGGCCCTAGTCAAAAGGGCCAATACCAAAGTTTCTATAGCTATGATTCCATCCAAGTTGCGAATTTATGCGGAAAACCATAATATCGCAAAAACGGTTTGTTCAGTTGGGGATCTGTATTACAGTTCAGACTTTGTGCCATTACTTTTCTTTGCGATAAAACATAGGATTTTTTTGCCAGGCAGATAATAAAACCAGAAAAAAAAAAATAAACATGGTTATGAACCAAATCTATCAATCAGTATATCATGAACTGGGTTTCCATACACATATTTGTATGCGCATTTTGGGATATCACTTGAAAATTGCCTGATGGAAACACCAAGATGCTAATAAAAGCTCCAAAATGTGCATATAAAATGTAAATGCTCGCTTGAGGTGGATAAATCATATATTCGATAAGAAGAAATCGTCAAACTATGACGGAAACACTTTTACCAAATAAAATCCTATTGAAATTATTACGAATAAAAGATGAGCATCAAAAAAGTCATGTGACTGAATAATTTTATCAT